>NW_028169026.1:0-16702 GCF_963971535.1 Notolepis coatsorum | reverse complement strand
GGGATGGGAGAGGAGGAGAGGAGAAGAGAGGAGGAGGAGAGGAGGAGGGGGAGAGGAGAGGAGGAGGAGGGGAGAGGAGGAGGGGGAGAGGAGAGGAGGAGGAGAGGAGGAGGGGGGAGAGAAGAGGAGGAGGCGGAGGGGGAGAGGAGAGGAGGAGGAGGGGAGAGGAGAGGAGAGGAGAGGAGGAGAGGGAGAGGAGGAGAGGAGAGGAGGAGGGTGAGAGGAGAAGAGAGGAGGGGAGAGGAGGAGGGGGGGGAGGGGAGAGGAGGAGAGGAGAAGAGAGGAGGAGGAGAGGAGGAGGGGGAGGGGGAGAGGAGGAGGAGGGGAGAGGAGAGGAGAGGAGGAGGAGAGGAGGAGGGGGAGGGGGAGAGGAGAGGAGGAGGAGGGAGGGAGAGGAGGAGGAGAGGAGAGGGGAGGGTGAGAGGAGAAAGAGGAGAGGAGGGGAGAGGAGGATGAGAGGAGAGGAGGAGGAGATGGGAGGAGGAGAGGAGGAGGGGGGAGGAGGAGGAAGAGAGGAGGAGAGGAGAGGAGGAGGAGATGATGATGAGAGGAGGGGGGGAGGAGAGGAGAGGCGGTCAGTAATTAATCTATTTCACCGTCCATGTGGAAAGAAGGAGGAGGAGGAGAGAGGAGGAGAGGAGAGGAGGAGAGGAGGAGAGGAGGAGAGAGGAGAGGAGAGGAGAGGAAAGGAGAGGAGAGGAGAGGAGGAGAGGAGAGGAGAGGAGAGGAGAGGAGAGGAGAGGAGAGGAGAGGAGAGAGAGGAGAGGAGAGGAGGGAAAGGAGGAGAGAGGAGGAGAGGCGGTTAGTAATGAATCTATTTCGCCGTCCATGTGGATAGAGGGAAGAGGAGAGGATTCGAGATTCAAGATTTAAGAGATTCAAGAGTTTTATTTGTCACATACATACATGAGACATGCAGTGAAATGTAGGTGGCCATGCCCGCCTCGATTGTGCAAAAATACAAATAATAAAATAGAATAGATAAAAAAGTAATACGAAGAGGGGTGAAAGTAATACGAGAGGAGGAGGAGAGGAGGAGGAGAGGAGGAGGAGGAGGAGGAAGAGAAGAGGAGGGGTTCTTAACTGACAGAAAACGCAGTCTGTAACTGAGGGGTACAATTCCCTGACTGTATTAATAAGTATGGTATCATTAAACCACTACCGTCTTATGTACATTACTACTGGCCATACAGTACACAGGTATCTTATGATGAACACTTCCCACAATGACTCGGTTCCACACAAAACTGGGTTTAAGTATTTATTAGCAGCAATGATAGTACATAATATACTTTACTTTGGATGCGCTTATAAGGCAAAGGAATGTGCGTAGGCAAATCAATAACGTATGTCCATTCTCATATTACGCAGGAGATAATAATACAACCTGAATCTTAGGAATTATATCTATGGTACTCTGGGGAGGCAGCGGGAGATACTGGTAGGGGGTTCCCACCGGTTGTAAGCCAGCAGGGGGAGGAAATGTTCGAATACAAAGTCTGGATCAACGGGGACTCAATAAGCTCCTGCTATGGGAGGCGGTATATTACTCCCTGATCGGCAGACGAAAGCAGCAGCTGTAATCCCAGTATGCGTGCAGCACAGGTGAAAGCCGGCCAGCCTCTCCAAGAGACGGGCTCGAGTGATGTTCCTCACGTCACGGGTAAATCCCACACAGTAGTGGGGTGTAGACGATTCTTCTCCGCTCCCAACATCCACAGGACCAAAGCAATAATAATAATAATCCAGCCGGAAAAGGGCTCTGCATTCACCGGTGTAGATTCTCCGGTGCGCGGTACTTCACATTAACTAGGTAGAACTTGACGTTATTCCACTAAGCTCTGACACTTTTACTATCCTATCCGCACGCGGTTATAAGTGCTCTATTTAGATGCACGGTTGCTCACTTCACTTGGTCGTTGACTCGTGATGAAGGCTTTTCTAGTAAGGAACGAACGATACGTTGAACGAACGTATTAGGATAAGACAAGACTCTATTTTGGGGCAAAACGGGCCCACTTCACAGCACGTTGTATCGTGGTGTGAGGCTTCAACTTGTTAGGGTAACATACTGCTGTATTCACCTGCGCCGTATTTATACGTTAGGTGAACAATCTAGTACCAGCCTTATTTCTGTCTCGTATTCCTGGGCAAAGCCGGGCATGTACAGACATGTCTTCGCGGTGACTTTGAACTAGACTCTGGGGGTATGGCAATGCATGGCGCTGGTGGAACGCTATCCAATAAGAGAACGAAATATTATGGTCTGTACTAGGTTAAAGGGATATTCCGTGTATATGTACAAAGAATACACAAGGGATATCAAACGATATACAAATATTATGCAATATATATCAATCAGTAAATATATATATTCGGTTTAATCTGACCCTTTGTAACACAGTCCATTCCGGTAATCCACTCATCGTCATGTCCCTTCCAGAAGAAGCCAACGTGAATTTCCCCATGAATCATGTTTGCACTTTAATTCTTACTTGTGAACTTCACATGTGATTCCATGATTGTGTGTTACACTTTCACTTGAGCTGCATGTGATTAAAGATTTGTGTGGTATTGTTGTGGTATTTTTAACATGTTAAAATAATTGCAGTACAGGTATAGATTGTCTGGTTCAGTAACATGGGTCTCTCAGTCCCCTCTGCTCTGCAGAAAACACAAAATACATTTCCTGGTATCTCGTTCCCACTTTATCCATCCCTTTTTCTGTCGGCGAGCCTTTTTTTTTGTGGTTTTGGACCATCGGACTGTATTACGACCATTATCTTTGCCTATCAAACTGGATTCTGCCTCAATTCAATAAAATATTCTTATTGATTGATATTGCTCTTGTGTGGACATTCAATAATTTTTGTTTGTATTTGAACCGTGGCGAGTCTGAACACCACCAGGCTCGTCACAACACGTCGCTGTAAACACGTCGCTGTAAACACGTCGCTGTAAACACGTTGCTGCTTGGCGCATGTAATCAGAGGCGATGGTGAGAGCGAGACAATCAGGCAGATCCCAGGGATAAACAAGCAAACAGGAGATGTGGTCAGTGAGGAGTCTATCTCACCGTCCATGAGAAGAGAGGGAGGAGGAGGGAGGGGGAGATGGAGGAGAGGAGGAGAGAAGGAGGAGGGGGAGAGGAGGAGGGGGATAGGAGGAGGGAAGAGGGTGAGGGGGAGAGGAGAGGAGGAGGAGGGGAGAGGAGAGGAGAGGAGAGGAAGAGAGGAGAGGAGGAGGGTGGTGAGAGGAGAAGAGAGGAGGGGGAGAGGAGGAGGGGGAGGGGGATGGGAGAGGAGGAGAGAGGAGAGAGGAGGAGGAGGAGAGGAGGAGGGGGAGGGGGAGAGGAGAGGAGGAGGAGGGGAGAGGAGGACGGGGAGAGGAGAGAGGAGGAGGAGAGGAGGAGGGGGGAGAGAAAGGAGGAGGAGGCGGAGGGGAGTGGAGAGGAGGAGGAGGGGAGAGGAGAGGAGATGAGAGGAGGAGAGGAGAGGAGGAGGGTGAGAGGAGAAGAGAGGAGGGGAGAGGAGGAGGGGGGGAGGGGAGAGGAGGAGAGGAGAAGAGAGGAGGAGGAGGAGAGGAGGAGGGGGATGGGGAGAGGAGAGGAGGAGGAGGGGAGAGGAGAGGAGAGGAGGAGGAGAGGAGGAGGGGGAGGGGGAGAGGAGAGGAGGAGGAGGGGAGAGGAGAGGAGAGGAGAGGAGGAGAGGAGAGGAGGAGGGTGAGAGGAGAAGAGAGGAGGGGAGAGGAGGAGGGGGAGGGGGATGGGAGAGGAGGAGAGGAGAATAGAGGAGGAGGAGAGGAGAGGAGGAGGAGGGGGAGAGGAGGACGGGGAGAGGAGAGGAGGAGGAGAGGAGGAGGGGGAGAGAAGAGGAGGAGGCGGAGGGGGAGTGGAGAGGAGGAGGAGGGGAGAGGAGAGGAGATGAGAGGAGGAGAGGAGAGGAGGAGGGTGAGAGGAGAAGAGAGGAGGGGAGAGGAGGAGGGAGGGGGGGAGGGGAGAGGAGGAGAGGAGAAGAGAGGAGGAGGAGGAGAGGAGGAGGGGGATGGGGAGAGCAGGAGGAGGGGGAGAGGAGAGGAGAGGAGGAGGAGAGGAGGAGGGGGGAGGGGGAGAGGAGAGGAGGAGGAGGGGAGAGGAGGAGGGAGAGGAGAGGAGGAGGGTGAGAGGGAGAAGAGAGGAGGGGAGAGGAGGATGAGAGGAGAGGAGGAGGAGATGAGGAGAGGAGAGGAGGAGGAGAGGAGGAGGAGGAGAGGAGGAAGAGAGGAGGAGAGGAGGAGGATATGAGGATGCAGAGGAGGGGGGGGAGGAGAGGAGAGGTGGTCAGTAATTAATCTATTTCACCGTCCATGTGGGAAAGAAGGAGGAGGAGGAGAGGAGGAGAGGAGAGGAGGAGAGGAGAGGAGAGGATGAGGGAGAGGAGAGGAGGAGAGGAGAGGAGAGGATGAGAGGAGAGGAGGAGAGGAGGAGAGGCGGAGAGAGGAGGAGAGGATGAGAGGAGAGGAGGAGAGGAGGAGAGGAGAGGAGAGGATGAGAGGAGAGGAGGAGAGGAGGAGAGGAGAGGTGGAGAGGAGAGGAGAGGAGAGGAGAGGAGAGGAGAGGAGAGGAGAGGAGAGGAGAGGAGAGGAGAGGAGAGGAGAGGAGAGGAGAGGAGAGGAGAGGAGAGGAGAGGAGGAGGAAAGGAGGAGAGAGGAGGAGAGGTGGTCAGTAATGAATCTATTTCGCCGTCCATGTGGATAGAGGGAAGAGGAGAGGATTCGAGATTCAAGATTTAAGAGATTCAAGAGTTTTATTTGTCACATACATACATGAGGACATGCAGTGAAATGTAGGTGGCCATGCCCGCCTCGATTGTGCAAAAATACAAATAATAAAATAGAATAGATAAAAAAGTAATACGAAGAGGGGTGAAAGTAATACGAGAGGAGGAGGAGAGGAGGAGGAGGAGAGGAGGAGGAGGAGGAGGAAGAGAAGAGGAGGAGGAGGAGGAAGAGAAGAGGAGGGGTTCTTAACTGACAGAAGACGCAGTCCATTCCGGTAATCCACTCATCGTCATGTCCCTTCCAGAAGAAGCCAACGTGGATTTCCCCATGAATCATGTTTGCGCTTTAATTCTTACTTGTGAACTTCACATGTGATTCCATGATGTGTGTTACACTTTCACTTGAGCTGCATGTGATTAAAGATTTTGTGGTATTTTTGTGGTATTTTTAACATGTTAAAATAATTGCTCTACACTATAGATTGTCTGGTTCAGTAACATGGGTCTCTCAGTCCCTCTGCTCTGCAGAAAACACAAAATACATTTCCTGGTATCTCGTTCCCACCACTTTATCCAATCAGGAGAGAGAACTCCACACTGCAAAAATGGTCCAACATCAATAAGAAATAAAAACTAGCTTTTTAACCTGTTGTAGGAATATTTCGCCTAAAGGTACATGCCTAAGTATATGGACGATTGCTTTACTTCTGCAAGGTCAATTTGCATGTTCTTGGTATCTAGGAACATCTAGGGACCTAGGGGTATGTATTTCCAGTGTCAGAAATATTGTGTCTGTTACTAGGCTGAGTAAATTGTGATGAAACAAAGGAGAATATAAATTATGATTGCAGAAAAAGTCAAAAAAGTTGTTTTTCAGAGCCTGGACGTCAACACTTAGTCTGATTTCTAAAAAGGGGGCCAGTACTCCAGATCCGACCACCCTGGACCACTTTCCCCGAAATGGGACTGAAAAACAACTTTTTTGACTTTTTTGTCAAAAAAAAATTTTTTTATGAAAAATTAAAAATATATAAAAAAATACGTATTAAAAAACTTTTCTGAGGTTTTTAAATTTTTCTGGGAACATTTTTTTTTTATGAAAAATAAAAAATATTAAAAAAAACATTAAAACACTTCTGAGTTTTTAAAATTTTTCAGGAGGTTGTGCCATTGTACTCAGTAGGGATGTCCTCTTTCATTGGTCTATGTTGACCATGCCCATAGTTTGGCTCCTCCCCCTTTTTGTATCTTTTGAACCGTTTGTCATAGAGCAGTGCTTCTCAAACTTTTTCTGTCAGGCCCCCCTTTGGCGGACCGAAATATCTTGGGCCCCCCCCCCCCCCCCTCGCCCCAACAAAATAGTCATGAAATGGGCCATGTTTAAATTTATTGAAATAACACCAATATCGTGACCTTTCAAATTGGCAACACCTTCCCTCGCGAGAGCCACCTTGCCTCGCTGTGAAACAGCACTGCAGAATGGTCAGCTCCCATCTCCTCACACAGAGGAGAGAACAGGCGCGCTTTCAGGGCTTGGGTTTTGATGAAATTTACCACGTTTATAACTTCTGTCAAAACCTCATTCAGCTCAGGGCTAAGCTGTCTTGACGCTGGCGCCTCTCTGTGAATTTACAGTGCGTCCATTCCGCGTTTGGCGAGACCCCTTGATGAGCGCCTGTAGCCCCCTCCTTTTCCCTGCCATGGCCTGCGCACCGTCAGAGCAAAAGCCCACACAGTTCTCCCATTTCAGTCCATGTTCTGTCAGGTAACTGTCAATAATTTTGAAGAGCTCATCAGCTGTCGCTCTGTTTTTTACATATTTGCAAAACAGCAGATCTTCACTCAGTGACTGGGAATTTACAAAGCGAACATAGGAAATAAGCAAACAGTCTTTATTGCTGTCAGTCTTTGACAAGGCAACACGCATGTCATCCTCAAGGCTCAACATGGCCCTATATTTTGTTTTCAGAGCTGTCATGGATGAAAAGCCAGCTTCACACAGATATGTGGTGCTGAATGGTATCAACACCTTAACTGCTGCATCATGAGATACTTGGTACTCAGCACCACACTCTGAAACTAGCTCTCCAGGTGGTATCAGATGAGATTTCAATGAGTTCTTCCAAGAGTTTGGATGGAGATGTGTCAGGAAGCTTTGTCTCAATGTTGTCTGTAAAGTTTTTTTTTATCGAGAGTAACTTGGTGATCCTTTTCTGTGTTTTATTAAATAATGATTTTCAGATTTTGAGAAATGGTCAAACTTATCCAAATATGGTATTTTCATGGAGAACAGTGCAGCTGCAACAGATAGCACTTTAGTGATAATTTTCTGTAATAATAATACAAAAAATTAATAATAATAAAAAAAAAAAAAATTATCTCAAGGCCCCCCCTGTCATGCTTCTGCTGCGCCCCCCACTTTGAGAAACACTGTCATATAGACTCGCGAGAGACCCTCTCCCGTTGGCCGGCGGTGCACAGGCGTCACCCACACTTTCACAATTTTCCCCGCGCGGAATTGTCTAGTTATTTATTATTATTAATAAATACCACTTACAGCACCTTAAAAGCAAATATACTTCAGGCCCTGGCGCAGGCACTTCAACACGTGATAATTTGTAAAAGCAACGTTTCTCGTCATAAACAGGGAAATTACATGTGAATTAATGTTAAGCACACTTCACACGTGAAGTGCTGACAAAAGTACATTTCCTGTAAGAGGTGGAAAGAGGAGGATGAGGAGATAAGCGGGGAAGAGAGCGAGAGGAGGAGAGGGGGGAGGACAGGAGGAGAGGGGAGGAGGAGAGGAGGAGAGAAGAGGAGAGGGGGAGGAGAGGAGGAGGAGAGGGGGAAGAGGAGAGGGGGAGGAGGAGAGGAGGAGAGGGGGAAGAGAGCAAGAGGAGGAGAGGGGAAGGAAGAGGGAGAGGAGAGGAGAGGGGGAGGAGAGAGGGAGGAGGAGAGGAGAGGAGAGGGAGAGGAGGAGATGGGGAGGAGGAGAGGAGGAGGACAGGGGTGGAGAGAGGGAGGAGGAGAGGGGGAGGAGAGGAGAGGAGAGGAGAGGAGAGGAGAGGAGAGGAGAGGAGAGGAGAGGAGAGGAGATGAGAGGAGAGGAGAGGAGTGGAGAGGAGTGGAGAGGAGAGGAGAGGAGAGGAGTGGAGAGGAGTGGAGAGGAGAGGAGGGGAGAGGAGAGGAGAGGAGGGGAGGGGAGAGGAGAGGAGAGGAGAGGAGAGGAGAGGAGAGGAGAGGAGAGGAGAGGAGGGGAGGGGAGAGGAGAGGAGAGGAGAGGAGAGGAGAGGAGAGGAGAGGAGAGGAGAGGAGAGGAGAGGAGAGGAGAGGAGAGGAGAGGAGAGGAGAGGAGAGGAGAGGGGGAGGAGAGAGGGAGGAGGAGAGGGGAGGAGAGGGGGAGGAGGAGAGGAGGAGAGGGAGAGGAGGAGATGGGGAGGAGGAGAGGAGGAGGACAGGGGTGGAGAGAGGGAGGAGGAGAGGGGGAGGAGAGGAGAGGAGAGGAGAGGAGAGGAGAGGAGAGGAGAGGAGAGGAGAGGAGAGGAGAGGAGAGGAGAGGAGAGGAGAGGAGGGGAGGGGAGAGGAGAGGAGAGGACACCCTCACATGTCCTCTCAGCCAGCGTCTACACTCCAGCCGCTCCCAGGGGACGGACACCTGTCTCCCGCCGCGGCATAATTCCCTCGTAAAGACGGTGAGAGGAGGAAATATTATACAGTGTGAGGACCTCAGAGCTCCGGTAGCTCTGTTCTCTCCCCCTCCACACTGACACTGACACACACACACACACACACACACACACACACACACACACACACACACACACACACACACACACACACACACACACACACACACACACACACACACACACACACACACACACACACACACACACACACACACACACACAATGCCACTGTAGAGAAGGGGTGCAGGCCTTTGACAACAAACTGGGTCACAGCCCTGTGACACTCGTTCACCCTATCCTCTGTCATCCTTCCTCTAGCTGCTAGGGTGAAGGGGCTTGGGGGGCTTGGCTGGGACCGGTGGTGGTAGAGGGAGGAGGGGTGGGCTGGGACATGGTGGCTGCAGCCTCAGCCTGACGATCTATAAAAAAGTTGCCATCTTTCAAATATATTTGTAGCTAAACAATTAGCTAAGCAATTATATTTAATTTATTAGCCTATTCGTAACAATTCGTTATTAGCCTAGCTAACTCCGTATCCTGGCTTACCTGCAGTGGACGTGGATGGAGAAACACTGCGAGCAAAGTAGTCGGAAACGGCGCATTTCTGCCGACTAATGTTATGTTTTGACAACCGATGTTTTGACAAGTTGCTTGTATTGCCACCCTTACTTGCAAATGTTTTATTGCACTCGTGGCAACGTGCGTTGTCGGCATCGACTTTCGTAAAGTGTACCCAGACTTTAGAGCGTTTCGTTCTCTCCGCCATGATGAGCGCATTGCAGAGCTGTCTGCGCAGCGCGCTTCAACACGGAGCCACGGACAGGCACCTCCCTTAAGTACCTGTATGTGTGTATTTGTGTGAGTGTGAGCGGCTCGCGACGAGTGTGTGCAACGGCTCCTGAGTCGCTGCGGCTCGCTTCTGTTTGACAGTGATATGCGCAGCATTATTTGCGAGTGCTCTCGTGACTGAGGCGAGGATGGCCCGCGGGAATTTCTATAAACATTCTGATCATTTGATGAAAGGGATGGAAAGGGGGGATGGCCGTTTTTAGAAGGGGGATGATATTGACCGTTTTTATTTCAGGGGGGATGCCATCCCCCCTCATCCCCCCTCAACTCGAGTGCTGGATATAACTTTACAGGCACATTTAATAAAAATACAACAAGATCTAAATAGATGGTCGAGCCTTCCTAACTCACCACAGGCCAGAGCATCCATAGTTAAAATTAACATACTACCCAGTGTAGACACCTGAATATGTCTAACAATAATTCAATGTGTCTAACGTTAATTCCTTGCATTCTCTGTGTTCGCGATGACGTTGTGTAACTGGCTGACTGCTCTTGATCCTCCCTATCCTAACATTGACACTTAACTTGCTGACCTCTCTTGATCCTCCCTATCCTAACATTGACACTTAATAGTGGGACATGATACAGGTACCGCCAGGGGGAGCTGGTGGCGACGTTGGGCAGGGAGACACAGGTGAAGAAGGATGGGCTCAGGGCGCGGCGCCGACGGAGGAACTTCCTCTTCATCGTTTTCCAGAGAAGGAAGAGGTCGCATGGAGCTGGAGCTCCAGACATCAAGCACGCGAGATATAAACCCAGTTACGAAGCGGGTTAGTAATGAGCATGCGATAGCTTAGCTTTTAGTTAATGCGGAAGAGACATTGTGAACGAAGAAGCAGACGAGCTACTGCCGAAGAGTGTGGTAGATATTGCCCACATTGCGTTTTAGCTGAAGTATAGGCGTCATGACAGGGGGTCGTCCCGACCCACAGCTTAGCTGCAGTTAGGCTAGCACCACAGTTTAGCCCGCGTGTCGCCCCACCCCTTCAGCCCAGCAGCGGACGTCACTGCACTGCACGCTCCTCCAGCCCCTCCGAGCCGTTACCCCAGCAGTCACCTGCCCAACGTCGACCCAGCCCCGCTGCTTGCTATCACGGGACCTCTCGACGGCCATCTCACCACACGGACGTTTGGTTGTGGGAGCAGGCCCGCCACTTGGTTAAGTACACTCAAGCCGGTTACAGCGAGCGCTCCGAGTGCTGAAACTTTATCGGTCTCTCTGTGCGGCGCGGGCTCTTTAAGGGCGAATAGAAGCAGTGCTTTGAACTGACGCTGGTAACAGGAAAGCCGGCTATAGATAGGACTTTTATTTGCAACGTGGGCTCACTGTCATTTTGGTTGAATGTGGTAATAATGTGTGTTCTTTTATAAAAATCCCATTGAATAGCTCCTTTATCCCTCTCCCTCTTCCTCCCCTCTCTCCCCACCTACGGAGAAGCGAATCAGTATATAAACCCTTAAAGGGAAGGGGTTATTACTGTGTCTAGCCCAGTGTGGGAAGAACTTTAGTCTGTACTGTAGAGCGAGAGCACTAGGTGCCCGGTGCGGAAATAACTTTTAATTCCTGTGTAAATACCTGTGTAAATCCCTAGGTTAGTGAATCCTAGGCCCCATCCACTCCCGCTGATCAACCTCCACTTCAACATTCCTGGCCTACAGTCGGGGACTCAGCCGGACCCAGCTCTGCTGCGTTCTCACTACCAGGTGGGATAATCCACCCTGCTACACCAGGATAGACTTTGTCAGCTCAATGCTCCCCTTACCTTACCCTCCCCCCCCCCCCCCCCCCCCCCCCCAAATAGACCACTGGCGCAAGATACAAACTATGATGTCAAAATGTATTTGGAACAACAAACGTCCAAGAATCAAAAGAACCACCACTCAACGTAGGAAACAGGACGGGGGATTAGCAATCTCCGATTTTAAATTATACTTCTGGTCCTTCTTGCTAAAACCCCGGATAAACTGGTTTGATCCTGAAGGTGCTGTGTCATGGCGTACCTGGGAGGCAGCAGCACTCTTACCGCAAAGATTACAAGATGTAGTATACTCCAGTACCCCTATATCAAAATGCCCGTTACGATATGGCCCTATCATATCCTATGCGATTCAAACATGGCACAATGTACAGAGGTCTTGTGCCCGTGGCACCTCGACTCTCCAATATTTCATAACCCACAACTATACTTGTCGGGGCATAAACCCCGTTAACATTCCTCAGTGGGAAAGGAAGGGAGTTCACACCCTAGGGGGATATATAATGATAAAACCGGCCTCTGCGTATTTCAGGACCTAAAAGAATTTTATGATATATCCCCGGCGTGTCTTTTTTCCTTTACTTACAACTAAGGCCGGCGCTTAAGGCACATGGGGTGGCCCAAGCATTACATCCACACCCTTTTGTTGAACTTATTAGAGAAAGGACAACCTCGAGAGGGGTTGTCTCTGATTCTTACACACTATTGATCACATCTACATATAAAAACGTAACATTAGATATAATCTGGCGAGGGGACATCCCGGAATTAGACCCTGAGTTTGATATTTGGACTAATGTCACAATGGCTTCCCGCAAACCCTGATCACCAGCAAATACATTTTAATTATATTCATAGGACATATCTCACACCCAGGAGGTTGTATGGGGTTGGTGGCCGACCCTCGATGCACTCTGTGCGCTCTAGGCGGCGCTACAGGCACTTATATGCACATATTTTGGGATTGCCCCCCCCCCCCGGTGGCTCGTCTCTGTAAATCCATGGCAACTAAACGTTCAAACATATGCAGCCTGACAATTCCACATACGGCAACAACACTACTCCTAAATGATATAACATCACTACCGGCCTCCATACAGCAAAAAATTATCATTTACATTTACATGTACATTTAGTCATTTAGCTGAAACGCTTTTATCCAAAGTGACTTACAAGTTCTGTAGGACAAGTCATCAGGATTGCTCAGCTGAGCAACAATGTTCATCAAAGTGTTGAGTGCTACAGTGTAGGTTATTATACAACGGCATGCACATTTCTCGATTCTGATTGGCTGAAACAGTCAACTTACACGTGGGTATTTTTCATAACCCAACGCTTTTTGGTCCCAGGACCCGCCCACAACCGAATTACTATCAATGCGCGTTCGTGGTTTTTAGGAATGAAAGCAAGATGGCGGACAAGCCGCCGGACAGGAAACATTACGAAAGGATAATGGTGATAGGGTCATAAAGACTAAATGAAAAATGATTCTGTCACGGCGAATGTCTTAGTTGCTTAAACAATGTTGGATGATGTAATTGATGGGTCATGAGTCATTGTGGAACAAAATAAAAATCGCGCGAATTGATTGATTGATTGATTAATTGCAAAAATAAAATAAAAAATTGTACCTACTTTCTATAGAAGCAGCTGGGAGGTGCGCTGTTTTAAGTGAGCATGGACTATTGAATTGATTGATTGCTAATTGTATCACTGTCCGCCTGGTTTGTTGGTTAAGGTTAGAGTTTGTCTTTAGAGCAGGGCGATAGAACACCAGCCCTGATTCCAAACTCTAACCTTAACCAACTTCGAAAGAGTGCCTAAACTTAACCAGTTGGAAACAAGGCGGACAGTAATAAAATTAGCAATCAATCAATCAATCAATCAATTCAATAACCCACGCTCACTTAAAACAGCGCACCTCCCAGCTGCTTCTATAGAAAGTAGGTTTAAAAAATTTAAATTTAAATAAAAAACTCTTATAGGGCAAAGAACCCCCCCCCCCCCCTATATAGGGCAAAGACAACTTTTTTCCCCCTATAGGGCAAGGGAAACTTTTTTTAAATTTGTTTTACCTACTTTCTATAGAAGCATCTAAGAATGAAGTTCTATAGAAAGTAGGTTAAAAACTAAAGAAAAGTTGGATGTGTTAGTTTGCTGGATGTCTAGTTGAAAGACAGTTGGATGTCTTAGTTTGTTGGATGTCTAGGTGAAAGACAGTTGGATGTGTTAGTTTGTTGGATGTCTAGGTGAAAGACAGTTGGATGTCTTAGATTGTTGGATGCCTAGTTGAAAGACAGTTGGATGTCTTAGTTTGTTGGATGTCTTAGTTGAGAGACAGTTGGATGTGTTAGTTTGTTGGATGTCCTACTGAGAACAGTTGGATGCACTTCTGAGTTGCTTCCACATGGAGGCAACTTCTCTTTTTTTTTGGGAACTACTTTTTCTGGAGGATGGTTTTTTCAATAAATCTTCAACTAATGTGTGTTTATTGTATAGCAATAAGGTTGGATGAATGTGCCAGTTGTATAAAAGCCATTACACCACGCGCAGTCATGGGTTGTGACAATTAGACCATGCCTAGGGGGGTTTAACGACCACCCCTAGGCATGGTCTAATTGTCACAACCCACTCCTGCGCGTGATGTAATGCTTAAGTATATTAGGACAAGTGCATGACAGTAAGGTTAGTTAGGGTTAGATTTTTTATTTATATATTTTTTTAATCATACTGTTGCTTACAGCAGCCAAGAAACGAATACCCATGAGGTGGAAGCAACCGGAGAAACTTACAATGATCATTAAATTGTTTGGGAGTGGGGGAGGAAATGTCTTTTGTGGTGTCTGTGGTAATGCAATTACATTTTTGTATTCTGTTTTTATTAATTTTCGTTTTTTCCATTGTCATTATCGTTGTTATGGTTAGTACTATGTCCTGTGAAGTCCTGTTTATTGTTATTGTTACTGTGTTGTGTTGTCTTGTTTCATGTGGAAGAAAATAAGGAAATAAAAAAAAAAATTATCAAAAAATTTCCAAAAAAGTCTGAAAAAGAATTTGGGTAATGTTATTAATCAAAGGAGGATTATTTTGATGCACGAGTTAGAAAGCTGGTGTGTCACCATTATAAAATGAGATTACCATGATCCACTGGGAAGAGACCTTTCCATTCCACTTATATAACATTTCCAGCTGGGTATGATCACATGGTGCTGTCTGCAGCCAATCACAAGGCAATTTAAATTGAGTATTTTTGCCTATCCCTCCTAGTTACACACACACACATTCCTCATATCCCTCCTAGTTACACACACACACACAGTCCTCATATCCCTCCTAGTTACACACAGTCCTCATATCCCTCCTAGTTACATATACACACAGTCCTCATATCCCTCCTAGTTACACACAGTCCTCATATCCCTCCTAGTTACACACAGTCCTCATATCCCTCCTAGTTACACACAGTCCTCATATCACTCCTAGTTACACACAGTCCTCATATCCCTCCTAGTTACACACAGTCCTCATATCCCTCCTAGTTACACACAGTCCTCATATCCGTCCTAGTTACACACACAGTCATCATATCCCTCCTAGTTACACACAGTCCTCATAACCCTCCTAGTTACACACAGTCCTCATATCCCTCCTAGTTACACACAGTCCTCATATCCCTCCTAGTTACACACAGTCCTCATATCCCTCCTAGTTACACACACACACAGTCCTCATATCCCTCCTAGTTACACACAGTCCTCATATCCCTCCTAGTTACACACAGTCATCATATCCCTCCTAGTTACACACAGTCCTCATATCCCTCCTAGTTACACACACACACAGTCCTCATATCCCTCCTAGTTACACACAGTCCTCATATCCCTCCTAGTTACACACAGTCCTCATATCCGTCCTAGTTACACACAGTCCTCATATCCCTCCTAGTTACACACAGTCCTCATATCCCTCCTAGTTACACACAGTCCTCATATCCCTCCTAGTTACACACAGTCCTCATAACCCGCCTAGTTACACACAGTCCTCATATCCCTCCTAGTTACACACACAGTCCTCATATCCCTCCTAGTTACACACACAGTCCTCATATCCCTCCTAGTTACACACAGTCCTCATATCCCTCCTAGTTACACACAGTCCTCATATCCCTCCTAGTTACACACAGTCCTCATATCCCTCCTAGTTACACACGGTCCTCATATCCCTCCTAGTTACACACGGTCCTCATATCCCTCCTAGTTACATACAGTCCTCATATCCCTCCTAGTGACACACGGTCCTCATATCCCTCCTAGTGACACACAGTCCTCATATCCCTCCTAGTTACACACAGTCCTCATATCCCTCCTAGTTACACACAGTCCTCATATCCCTCCTAGTTACACACAGTCCTCATATCCCTCCTAGTTACACACAGTCCTCATATCCTCCTAGTTACACACAGTCCTCATATCCCTCCTAGTGACACACAGTCCTCATATCCCTCCTAGTGACACACAGTCCTCATATCCCTCCTAGTTACACACAGTCCTCTTATCCCTCCTAGTTACACACAGTCCTCATATCCCTCCTAGTTACACACGGTCCTCATATACCTCCTAGTTACACACAGTCCTCATATCCCTCCTAGTTACACACAGTCCTCATATCCCTCCTAGTGACACACAGTCCTCATATCCCTCCTAGTGACACACAGTCCTCATATCCCTCCTAGTGACACACAGTCCTCATATCCCTCCTAGTTACACACAGTCCTCATATCCCTCCTAGTTACACACAGTCCTCATAACCCTCCTAGTTACACACAGTCCTCATATCCCTCCTAGTTACACACACAGTCCTCATATCCCTCCTAGTTACACACACAGTCCTCATATCCCTCCTAGTTACACACAGTCCTCATATCCCTCCTAGTTACACACAGTCCTCATATCCCTCCTAGTTACACACAGTCCTCATATCCCTCCTAGTTACACACAGTCCTCTTATCCCTCCTAGTTACACACAGTCCTCATATCCCTCCTAGTTACACACAGTCCTCATATCCCTCCTAGTTACACACAGTCCTCATATCCCTCCTAGTTACACACGGTCCTCATATCCCTCCTAGTTACACACGGTCCTCATATCCCTCCTAGTTACACACAGTCCTCATATCCCTCCTAGTTACACACAGTCCCCGGCACATGCATTTCATCAGAGAGGGCAGAGCACAGCCCCCCCCCCCCCCACCCACCTGGAGCAGTTTTGGGTTTCAGTGCCTTGCTCAAGGGCACTTAGGCAGAGATGGCGGGCATCGTAGATGTAATACCAGCAGCCACCCTTCAGTTACTAGCTCACAGTCAGTTTGCGGGATCAAACCAGCGGCGACCTTACGGTTGGTTACCGGCCGGCCTCGAGGCCACCCCGCCCGCCCGCCCGCCTCCTCTCCGCCCAGCTCGACAACATACACATTCTAATAGCCTTTGTCTTTCCTGCGGCAGTGTGTTTGTTGATACAGTTGCTGACAGGAACTGAACTAAACAGGGGGCGTGAACCAAACCTGTTCCCGTGGCAACGGAACGGCAACGGAATACTTCTGAGAAGCGGGGCTTTTTTTTTCCGGTGGCTTATTTAAACGCGAGAG
>NW_028169027.1:15000-34088 GCF_963971535.1 Notolepis coatsorum | reverse complement strand
ACCCAAAACAGGACCGTCCTCCATCACCTTGACCCCGTATCTTCTGGAAAAAACAGCTTGTTTCCATCTTTCCATGTTAATCGTCGGGGGAAGCCGGGATGATGTCATCTTGTTAGGTAATTACATGTTCGATTGACTTCAGAAACTCTCTCCGGCTCGCACATGGAACTCTATCTGGTCCTGGTCTTAAGGTTCTGTCTACACTGGCCCATGAAAATGTTGGCAACAGTGGTTTGCGGTTGTCAGTGTGCATTATAGCCGGTTTTGTTACATTTAGTTATATACTCAAAATAATTGATCACGCCAGACCGTGCAGAGACCTTTAGAGGGGCAGGTGCTAACATTTTAAAAAGGGCACATGTATCAAAATGTTAGAACACCAACTACAGCGTAATGTAACCAGCCAAACTATAGCATTAGCAACCAATATTCAGAGAATGTAACACAGAATCGTACAACAAACTGCATCATACTATATGATTAAGCCTTAGAATAGTTTGGGATTGGCGGCTAGGTGGTGTAGTGGGCAATGCGCTCGCCACCAATGCAGGAGATGCTGGGTTCGAGCCCAGCTCTCTGCGTTGCTACCAGCTTGGCTGGTTGTTCATACTAACACAATTGGCAGTGTTAGGGGTGGGAAAGCTGATGGGTGGGGATCGGACGTTGTGGACAGCGACTCCTACAGGTCGGTTGGTGCGCCTGCGCAGCAGAATCAGGAAGCGACGGGGGCGGCATGTCCCTCCAAACGCAGACCCCCGACGCTGAGAGATCGCGCTCTGCAGGTGAAAAGATGCGACAGCTGCTTCCTCGTGTACCGGAGGGGACACGTGTTGCAAGGCTTCGTCCACATTGCAGCCGACCAGTGGGAGGCATGGCCAACAGCGTTCGAGACAGGGGAGGGTAGAATTGGACAATACGAAATTGGGATGGGAGAAAAATTGAAAATGGGAGAAAAAAGTAGATAAAAAAAAAAAAAAATTGGGATTTATCAAAATGTATTCTAGATTTCTATTGGCTAATGGGCCTGTCACTCCAAGAGGGAGGGCGACGCGTCACGCAGCATCACAGACAGACAGGCATACAAATATTTATTTTTATTTATAATATTATTAAGATAATTCTTCATGAGGACCATGGGCATGGCTCTTCACAAAAAAATTATAATACATTTGTTTTTTATTAAAAAAAATTTAAAAGGGGCACTTTGGTCATCAAGGGGCACATGGGCAATACTGATGCCAGACATTTTGTCTCACAATCCTAATCAAGGAAACACCCGTGGAACCAGCGCCCAGGGGCGTAGCTGGGGGGGGGGGGGGGTAGCTTAGGATGATTCCAAGGGCCCAGCACTGGGGGGGGGCCCAAACATTTTTTATTTTTATTTTTTTACTAGACTCAGGTGTATTATTGATGCTCTCATTGATACTATGTTTGTTTCTGAAGTGTGTGTGTGTGTGTGTGTGTGTGTGTGTGTGTGTGTGTGTGTGTGTGTGTGTGTGTGTGTGTGTGTGTGTGTGTGTGTGTGTGTGTGTGTGTGTGTGTGTGTGTGTGAGAGATATATAGAGAGAGGGGGGGGGCTTTGGTAGACTATTGCATTGGTCCATTCATTGAAGATGAACGCAATGCGACATCCTTTACTAGGCTCACCCACCAACAGTGCAGGTGCTGAACTGCTGATCCGAATGTATAGGTAAAAACCATATTATGCGTTTTCATCAATAAAAATTCATCAATAAAATCCAGAATCTGGAGCTACACCCCTCCATATCATGTACGTAAACCCTCAACATCTCCTGTATCAGCTTACCAACAACTAACAGTAGTCCCCCCAGTGGGGCCCCCACACAGACCAGCAACACACACTGTCACACCTCACGGAGGAGAGGAGAGGCCTCCACAACACACCAGAGGAGAGGCCTCCACAACACACCAGAGGAGAGGACAGGCCTCCACAACACACCAGAGGAGAGGAGAGGCCTCCACAACACACCAGAGGAGAGGAGAGGCCTCCACAACACACCAGAGGAGAGGCCTCCACAACACACCAGAGGAGAGGACAGGCCTCCACAACACACCAGAGGAGAGGAGAGGCCTCCACAACACACCAGAGGAGAGGAGAGGCCTCCACAACACACCAGAGGAGAGGAGAGGCCTCCACAACACACCAGAGGAGAGGCCTCCACAACACACCAGAGGAGAGGAGAGGCCTCCACAACACACCAGAGGAGAGGAGAGGCCTCCACAACACACCAGAGGAGAGACCTCCACAACACACCAGAGGAGAGGCCTCCACAACACACCAGAGGAGAGGCCTCCACAACACACCAGAGGAGAGGAGAGGCCTCCACAACACACCAGAGGAGAGGAGAGGCCTCCACAACACACCAGAGGAGAGGAGAGGCCTCCACAACACACCAGAGGAGAGGCCTCCACAACACACCAGAGGAGAGGAGAGGCCTCCACAACACACCAGAGGAGAGGCCTCCACAACACACCAGAGGAGAGGAGAGGCCTCCACAACACACCAGAGGAGAGGAGAGGCCTCCACAACACACCAGAGGAGAGGAGAGGCCTCCACAACACACCAGAGGAGAGGCCTCCACAACACACCAGAGGAGAGGAGAGGCCTCCACAACACACCAGAGGAGAGGCCTCCACAACACACCAGAGGAGAGGCCTCCACAACACACCAGAGGAGAGGAGAGGCCTCCACAACACACCAGAGGAGAGGCCTCCACAACACACCAGAGGAGAGGAGAGGCCTCCACAACACACCAGAGGAGAGGCCTCCACAACACACCAGAGGAGAGGCCTCCACAACACACCAGAGGAGAGGCCTCCACAACACACCAGAGGAGAGGAGAGGCCTCCACAACACACCAGAGGAGAGGAGAGGCCTCCACAACACACCAGAGGAGAGGAGAGGCCTCCACAACACACCAGAGGAGAGGAGAGGCCTCCACAACACACCAGAGGAGAGGCCTCCACAACACACCAGAGGAGAGGAGAGGCCTCCACAACACACCAGAGGAGAGGCCTCCACAACACACCAGAGGAGAGGCCTCCACAACACACCAGAGGAGAGGAGAGGCCTCCACAACACACCAGAGGAGAGGCCTCCACAACACACCAGAGGAGAGGCCTCCACAACACACCAGAGGAGAGGCCTCCACAACACACCAGAGGAGAGGAGAGGCCTCCACAACACACCAGAGGAGAGGCCTCCACAACACACCAGAGGAGAGACCTCCACAACACACCAGAGGAGAGGCCTCCACAACACACCAGAGGAGAGGAGAGGCCTCCACAACACACCAGAGGAGAGGAGAGGCCTCCACAACACACCAGAGGAGAGACCTCCACAACACACCAGAGGAGAGGAGAGGCCTCCACAACACACCAGAGGAGAGGCCTCCACAACACACCAGAGGAGAGGAGAGGCCTCCACAACACACCAGAGGAGAGACCTCCACAACACACCAGAGGAGAGGCCTCCACAACACACCAGAGGAGAGGAGAGGCCTCCACAACACACCAGAGGAGAGGCCTCCACAACACACCAGAGGAGAGGAGAGACCTCCACAACACACCAGAGGAGAGGAGAGGCCTCCACAACACACCAGAGGAGAGGAGAGGCCTCCACAACACACCAGAGGAGAGGAGAGGCCTCCACAACACACCAGAGGAGAGGCCTCCACAACACACCAGAGGAGAGGAGAGGCCTCCACAACACACCAGAGGAGAGGCCTCCACAACACACCAGAGGAGAGGAGAGGCCTCCACAACACACCAGAGGAGAGGAGAGGCCTCCACAACACACCAGAGGAGAGGAGAGGCCTCCACAACACACCAGAGGAGAGGCCTCCACAACACACCAGAGGAGAGGAGAGGCCTCCACAACACACCAGAGGAGAGGCCTCCACAACACACCAGAGGAGAGGCCTCCACAACACACCAGAGGAGAGGAGAGGCCTCCACAACACACCAGAGGAGAGGCCTCCACAACACACCAGAGGAGAGGAGAGGCCTCCACAACACACCAGAGGAGAGGCCTCCACAACACACCAGAGGAGAGGCCTCCACAACACACCAGAGGAGAGGCCTCCACAACACACCAGAGGAGAGGAGAGGCCTCCACAACACACCAGAGGAGAGGAGAGGCCTCCACAACACACCAGAGGAGAGGAGAGGCCTCCACAACACACCAGAGGAGAGGAGAGGCCTCCACAACACACCAGAGGAGAGGCCTCCACAACACACCAGAGGAGAGGAGAGGCCTCCACAACACACCAGAGGAGAGGCCTCCACAACACACCAGAGGAGAGGCCTCCACAACACACCAGAGGAGAGGAGAGGCCTCCACAACACACCAGAGGAGAGGCCTCCACAACACACCAGAGGAGAGGCCTCCACAACACACCAGAGGAGAGGCCTCCACAACACACCAGAGGAGAGGAGAGGCCTCCACAACACACCAGAGGAGAGGCCTCCACAACACACCAGAGGAGAGACCTCCACAACACACCAGAGGAGAGGCCTCCACAACACACCAGAGGAGAGGAGAGGCCTCCACAACACACCAGAGGAGAGGAGAGGCCTCCACAACACACCAGAGGAGAGACCTCCACAACACACCAGAGGAGAGGAGAGGCCTCCACAACACACCAGAGGAGAGGCCTCCACAACACACCAGAGGAGAGGAGAGGCCTCCACAACACACCAGAGGAGAGACCTCCACAACACACCAGAGGAGAGGCCTCCACAACACACCAGAGGAGAGGAGAGGCCTCCACAACACACCAGAGGAGAGGCCTCCACAACACACCAGAGGAGAGGAGAGACCTCCACAACACACCAGAGGAGAGGAGAGGCCTCCACAACACACCAGAGGAGAGGAGAGGCCTCCACAACACACCAGAGGAGAGGAGAGGCCTCCACAACACACCAGAGGAGAGGAGAGGCCTCCACAACACACCAGAGGAGAGGAGAGGCCTCCACAACACACCAGAGGAGAGGCCTCCACAACACACCAGAGGAGAGGAGAGGCCTCCACAACACACCAGAGGAGAGGAGAGGCCTCCACAACACACCAGAGGAGAGGAGAGACCTCCACAACACACCAGAGGAGAGGAGAGACCTCCACAACACACCAGAGGAGAGGCCTCCACAACACACCAGAGGAGAGGAGAGGCCTCCACAACACACCAGAGGAGAGGAGAGGCCTCCACAACACACCAGAGGAGAGGAGAGGCCTCCACAACACACCAGAGGAGAGGAGAGGCCTCCACAACACACCAGAGGAGAGGAGAGGCCTCCACAACACACCAGAGGAGAGGAGAGGCCTCCACAACACACCAGAGGACAGGAGAGGCCTCCACAACACACCAGAGGAGAGGCCTCCACAACACACCAGAGGAGAGGAGAGGCCTCCACAACACACCAGAGGAGAGGCCTCCACAACACACCAGAGGAGAGGAGAGGCCTCCACAACACACCAGAGGAGAGGAGAGGCCTCCACAACACACCAGAGGAGAGGCTCCACAACACACCAGAGGAGAGGAGAGGCCTCCACAACACACCAGAGGAGAGGCCTCCACAACACACCAGAGGAGAGGAGAGGCCTCCACAACACACCAGAGGAGAGGAGAGGCCTCCACAACACACCAGAGGAGAGGCCTCCACAACACACCAGAGGAGAGGAGAGGCCTCCACAACACACCAGAGGAGAGGCCTCCACAACACACCAGAGGAGAGGAGAGGCCTCCACAACACACCAGAGGAGAGGAGAGGCCTCCACAACACACCAGAGGAGAGGCCTCCACAACACACCAGAGGAGAGGCCTCCACAACACACCAGAGGAGAGGAGAGGCCTCCACAACACACCAGAGGAGAGGCCTCCACAACACACCAGAGTAGAGGCCTCCACAACACACCAGAGGAGAGGCCTCCACAACACACCAGAGGAGAGGAGAGGCCTCCACAACACACCAGAGGAGAGGAGAGGCCTCCACAACACACCAGAGGAGAGGCCTCCACAACACACCAGAGGAGAGGCCTCCACAACACACCAGAGGAGAGGAGAGGCCTCCACAACACACCAGAGGAGAGGCCTCCACAACACACCAGAGGAGAGGCCTCCACAACACACCAGAGGAGAGGCCTCCACAACACACCAGAGGAGAGGAGAGGCCTCCACAACACACCAGAGGAGAGGCCTCCACAACACACCAGAGGAGAGACCTCCACAACACACCAGAGGAGAGGCCTCCACAACACACCAGAGGAGAGGAGAGGCCTCCACAACACACCAGAGGAGAGGAGAGGCCTCCACAACACACCAGAGGAGAGACCTCCACAACACACCAGAGGAGAGGAGAGGCCTCCACAACACACCAGAGGAGAGGAGAGACCTCCACAACACACCAGAGGAGAGGAGAGGCCTCCACAACACACCAGAGGAGAGGCCTCCACAACACACCAGAGGAGAGGCCTCCACAACACACCAGAGGAGAGGCCTCCACAACACACCAGAGGAGAGGCCTCCACAACACACCAGAGGAGAGGAGAGACCTCCACAACACACCAGAGAAGAGGAGAGGCCTCCACAACACACCAGAGGAGAGGCCTCCACAACACACCAGAGGAGAGGCCTCCACAACACACCAGAGGAGAGGCCTCCACAACACACCAGAGGAGAGGCCTCCACAACACACCAGAGGAGAGGAGAGGCCTCCACAACACACCAGAGGAGAGGAGAGGCCTCCACAACACACCAGAGGAGAGGCCTCCACAACACACCAGAGGAGAGGCCTCCACAACACACCAGAGGAGAGGCCTCCACAACACACCAGAGGAGAGGCCTCCACAACACACCAGAGGAGAGGAGAGGCCTCCACAACACACCAGAGGAGAGGAGAGGCCTCCACAACACACCAGAGGAGAGGAGAGGCCTCCACAACACACCAGAGGAGAGGAGAGGCCTCCACAACACACCAGAGGAGAGGAGAGGCCTCCACAACACACCAGAGGAGAGGAGAGGCCTCCACAACACACCAGAGGAGAGGCCTCCACAACACACCAGAGGAGAGGAGAGGCCTCCACAACACACCAGAGGAGAGGAGAGGCCTCCACAACACACCAGAGGAGAGGAGAGGCCTCCACAACACACCAGAGGAGAGGCCTCCACAACACACCAGAGGAGAGGAGAGGCCTCCACAACACACCAGAGGAGAGGAGAGGCCTCCACAACACACCAGAGGAGAGGAGAGGCCTCCACAACACACCAGAGGAGAGGCCTCCACAACACACCAGAGAGGCCTCCACAACACACCAGAGGAGAGGCCTCCACAACACACCAGAGGAGAGGAGAGGCCTCCACAACACACCAGAGGAGAGGCCTCCACAACACACCAGAGGAGAGGAGAGGCCTCCACAACACACCAGAGGAGAGGAGAGGCCTCCACAACACACCAGAGGAGAGGCCTCCACAACACACCAGAGGAGAGGAGAGGCCTCCACAACACACCAGAGGAGAGGAGAGGCCTCCACAACACACCAGAGGAGAGGCCTCCACAACACACCAGAGGAGAGGCCTCCACAACACACCAAAGGAGAGGCCTCCACAACACACCAGAGGAGAGGCCTCCACAACACACCAGAGGAGAGGAGAGGCCTCCACAACACACCAGAGGAGAGGAGAGGCTCCACAACACACCAGAGGAGAGGCCTCCACAACACACCAGAGGAGAGGAGAGGCCTCCACAACACACCAGAGGAGAGGAGAGGCCTCCACAACACACCAGAGGAGAGGAGAGGCCTCCACAACACACCAGAGGAGAGGAGAGGCCTCCACAACACACCAGAGGAGAGGAGAGGCCTCCACAACACACCAGAGGAGAGGAGAGGCCTCCACAACACACCAGAGGAGAGGCCTCCACAACACACCAGAGGAGAGGAGAGGCCTCCACAACACACCAGAGGAGAGGCCTCCACAACACACCAGAGGAGAGGAGAGGCCTCCACAACACACCAGAGGAGAGGCCTCCACAACACACCAGAGGAGAGGAGAGGCCTCCACAACACACCAGAGGAGAGGCCTCCACAACACACCAGAGGAGAGGCCTCCACAACACACCAGAGGAGAGGAGAGGCCTCCACAACACACCAGAGGAGAGGCCTCCACAACACACCAGAGGAGAGGAGAGACCTCCACAACACACAAGAGGAGAGGAGAGGCCTCCACAACACACCAGAGGAGAGGAGAGGCCTCCACAACACACCAGAGGAGAGGCCTCCACAACACACCAGAGGAGAGGAGAGACCTCCACAACACACAAGAGGAGAGGAGAGGCCTCCACAACACACCAGAGGAGAGGAGAGGCCTCCACAACACACCAGAGGAGAGGAGAGGCCTCCACAACACACCAGAGGAGAGGAGAGGCCTCCACAACACACCAGAGGAGAGGAGAGGCCTCCACAACACACCAGAGGAGAGGAGAGGCCTCCACAACACACCAGAGGAGAGGCCTCCACAACACACCAGAGGAGAGGAGAGGCCTCCACAACACACCAGAGGAGAGGAGAGGCCTCCACAACACACCAGAGGAGAGGCCTCCACAACACACCAGAGGAGAGGAGAGGCCTCCACAACACACCAGAGGACAGGAGAGGCCTCCACAACACACCAGAGGAGAGGCCTCCACAACACACCAGAGGAGAGGAGAGGCCTCCACAACACACCAGAGGAGAGGCCTCCACAACACACCAGAGGAGAGGAGAGGCCTCCACAACACACCAGAGGAGAGGAGAGGCCTCCACAACACACCAGAGGAGAGGCCTCCACAACACACCAGAGGAGAGGAGAGGCCTCCACAACACACCAGAGGAGAGGAGAGGCCTCCACAACACACCAGAGGAGAGGCCTCCACAACACACCAGAGGAGAGGCCTCCACAACACACCAGAGGAGAGGAGAGGCCTCCACAACACACCAGAGGACAGGAGAGGCCTCCACAACACACCAGAGGAGAGGCCTCCACAACACACCAGAGGAGAGGAGAGGCCTCCACAACACACCAGAGGAGAGGAGAGGCCTCCACAACACACCAGAGGAGAGGCCTCCACAACACACCAGAGGAGAGGAGAGGCTCCACAACACACCAGAGGAGAGGCCTCCACAACACACCAGAGGAGAGGAGAGGCCTCCACAACACACCAGAGGAGAGGCCTCCACAACACACCAGAGGAGAGGAGAGGCCTCCACAACACACCAGAGGAGAGGAGAGGCCTCCACAACACACCAGAGGAGAGGCCTCCACAACACACCAGAGGAGAGGAGAGGCCTCCACAACACACCAGAGGAGAGTGCCTCCACAACACACCAGAGGAGAGGAGAGGCCTCCACAACACACCAGAGGAGAGGCCTCCACAACACACCAGAGGAGAGGAGAGGCCTCCACAACACACCAGAGGAGAGGCCTCCACAACACACCAGAGGAGAGGAGAGGCCTCCACAACACACCAGAGGAGAGTGCCTCCACAACACACCAGAGGAGAGGAGAGGCCTCCACAACACACCAGAGGAGAGGCCTCCACAACACACCAGAGGAGAGGAGAGGCCTCCACAACACACCAGAGGAGAGGCCTCCACAACACACCAGAGGAGAGGAGAGGCCTCCACAACACACCAGAGGAGAGTGCCTCCACAACACACCAGAGGAGAGGAGAGGCCTCCACAACACACCAGAGGAGAGGCCTCCACAACACACCGGACCGCGTAATGCTGGAGAACAGGCAGCAGGTATCTGTTAGTTAGTCGGTGTTTGCGTTACACGAGCGGCTGGGGTTGCGTTCGGGAGCAGCAGGGCTGTTTTGACTAAGCCGTCTTAGAGAGGGGCCCGGCCTTGGAGACTCCCAGCATTTGCAAAAGATTAGCAGCCTATAGTCCCGGTGTAGTGAGCCTCAGGTCAGGCAGAGTGCAAGCGCATGTACACCAAGGGTGAGGCGCAGCGTTCCGCCCCTATACCCCCCCCCCCCCCCCCCCATCTGCAGCAGCACTCACACGGGCCCGTCTGCTAGAGTCGGGGCGCATGGGGCGCGGTGCTGTGATGTGATTAAGGGTTTTCAGAGAGAGAGCGCCGTGGGGTAAAAGGAGGGGCGAGGTGGGCTTTACAGAAGTTGTGTCTTCAGGTGGCACCGCTGTCGTAGTTTATTGCACGGTGCCATCAAGGTCGCGCCACAGGCCAGGGGCCGTGACTGATTCTTCTGCATAACGCTGGGCTAAAAAAGCCTGTCCCTTTCCCTACTGGACTATCTACTTGCCCACTGTATTGTTACTTCATTCTAACCAGTGTATATAATTGTATAATTGACCACATCTGCCCAGTTGCACAGCCCTGGCCTATTCCTATTCCTACTTAATTTTTACTTAAAATTGTACTATATCTATCTATTGAGCTATATTTAGTTACTTAGTTTATATCACACATAATTGTATTCAACCTCTTATACAGTCGTACAGCTGGCCTATATTTTATTTTATAAATATATTATTCCATTGTGCTTAACTTTGCTCATATTTCATCTGACTTTACTCCACCACTTTATTGTATCGTCTGTCTGTTAACGTCTGTCCGCTAACGTTGCACCAGTAACGTCCTCGTGTGTCTAAAGTATACTTGGCAATAAAAAGACCTTTCTGATTCTGATTCTGATTCTGTCCTAATCAGCAGGAGTCTGGCGTGTGTTGTGTCCAGTCTCTATAGTGCGGACGTGTCCTGTCAGTAGGAGTCTGTACAGGAACGGCAGAACAATAGTCCGCAACCTCATCGTTAGCCAAGAGGCTAAATTAAAAGCAACTGTGCAGGAACAATAAAATAATTTGTCAGGGGGATAAGGGGGTGCAAAGCGCTCTGCCAACTGGCCATCAAGGCTCCGACGCTGCTGCCTATATTAGATCACTTTTGATACCGTCTGATTAGGCTGCTTTTCCCCCCCATTGGTATTAGTCAACATGTAGCGTATCTTAAAGCTGACTTTTTAACCCTTTCACTGCCACACGACAGAAGGTTATTAAGAGCAGGAGTTAGATAAACAGTATGGGGGGGGGGGGGAGAAAAGTCTCCACTGCCCCCCCCCCCCCCTCCCCTCCCATCCCCCCACCCATCCATCCGCCAGACCGATGACTCAGCAGCGTCAGTGAATACATACTGGGGAGGAGAAAGCCGCCCCGTTTTATCCCAAATATTCTTGTCAAAAACTCAGAGTGATATATAAGAAGCGTTTCCTGCAGTCCGTCCCCCTCCCTGGAGGAGACCCAGTCCGTCCCCCTCCCTGGAGGAGACCCAGTCCGTCCCCCTCCCTGGAGACCCAGTCCGTCCCCCTCCCTGGAGACCCAGTCCGTCCCCCTCCCTGGAGACCCAGTCCGTCCCCCTCCCTGGAGGAGACCCAGTCCGTCCCCCTCCCTGGAGGAGACCCAGTCCGTCCCCCTCCCTGGAGACCCAGTCCGTCCCCTCACTGGAGACCCAGTCCGTCCCCCTCCCTGGAGACCCAGTCCGTCCCCCTCCCTGGAGACCCAGTCCGTCCCCTCACTGGAGACCCAGTCCGTCCCCTCACTGGAGACCCAGTCCGTCCCCCTCCCTGGAGACCCAGTCCGTCCCCCTCCCTGGAGACCCAGTCCGTCCCCTCACTGGAGACCCAGTCCGTCCCCTCACTGGAGACCCAGTCTGTCCCCCTCCCTGGAGACCCAGTCTGTCCCCCTCCCTGGAGACCCAGTCCGTCCCCCTTCCTTCCCGAGCATCGGAGAGATGTGAGACATGAGGCTTAATACCAACAACACGTTTCGCGACAGAGACACACATGAACATGCTTACGTATAAATACAAACATACTGTACACAAGCAAGCACACGTACATACACACACATACATACACAGCCACATTCATGTGCACATGTACACGCACATGCACACACACACACACACACACACACACACTGTTATGGTCCTTGTGGCGACATTGTCCATCTCCTGTTGTCTCCACTTTGCTCCAGTGTTAAGCTCACACACAAAGACACAAATAAAATGCATACACACGCACACACGCACACGCACACGCACACACGCATGCATGCACGCACACACGCATGCACGCACGCACACGCACACACACACACACACGCACGCACACGCACACACATGCACGCACACACACACACACGCAAACACACATCACACACACATCACACACCACATCTCATCCAGCTCAGCTCACTACTAGAACTGCCAACAGTAACCCCCTAAGAGCTCCTAAGTGTCCAACATGATGTTTGTGTTAAAGTGTGTTTTATAGAAGCTGACTCCTGGGTCCAGGGGGAGTGTTACACATGTTAATGAAGAGGTGTAACGGAGGGGAGGGCATTATTCACAGTGATACACCTTCATCTGAAAGCACATGCTGTACACTTCTATGTAGGAATCTTAGTATACACTTTATAAAAGGAGGAAATGTCTTTTGTGGTGTGGTGTCTTTTGTGGTGTCTTTTGTGGTGTCTGTAATAGTACAAGTTGGTTTTTATGTTCTGTATTTATTATTTTTTATTATTGCTAATGTCGTTATTGTTGCTATTATTATTGTTGTGGTACTGTGGGGTCTTGTTGTTATTATTATTATTATTATTATTATTATTATTATTATTATTATTATTATTATTATTATTATTATTATTATTATTACTGTATTGTGTTGCCTTGTTTTATGTTTAAAATGGAAATTTATTAAATATTTGATAATAAAAAAAAGGGAATCTTAGTTTAAACAAGGATAATTAAGATTTGTGATAAATAAGAGTCATCCTTTGACGTTTCCACACAAAGTGTAACGCTCATAAAGTTGTGCTAAACCCATGGAAATGCTATTACAACGCAATTACATATTGATTATTGAAAACCTTTATTTATCCCCGAGGGGAGATTCAGATGTCCATCACAGCAAAAAAAACAATATTAAAACAGTTAATGGAAACAGTTAATACATAACATACACTTATTTAGTACAGGTATGTGTTAAAAACAAGATAGACAAATACATAGGGCTAAAATTGCTAAATAGGGCTAAAATAGAGCTAAAAGTGGTGAAAAGAAAAAGAAACAAGTCCAATCGTGATGTTAAATAATTAAATGAATTGGTTACAGTCCACAACCCAGCTCCTCCAGTCCACAGCAGTTAGCCCGTCCTGGCCCTGCCTGGTTGTGGAGCCTGATGGCCACCGGCACAAAGGACTGCCCAAAGCGCTTTGTGGTATGTCGGGAGGGATGTTTAAGATGTTTACTGTAAGATAACGCAGACACTAGCGTGATAACTGCATAGTAAAAAAAATAATTAAAATAAGTTGATTAGTAATTCTTTATGTATTTCCTTTTTTCATGATGAATGAGATTTCCTGGAAAGATTACAACGCAATATCTAGATTCAAAGGAGGTCCTCCTGTACGATTACGAGCTGGGAAAACACTGTTTTAGCAAATGTGTAGTATAAGTAGCAGTATAACAGTAGTGATATGTTTGTGATATGTTTCAACAAGCCTGTGTCCCGCAACGAGAGAGACCTTTTTTTTTTCAAGAAACCGCAAAGTGATCGATGAGTCGACAAAGAGTCCCACAGCTATTACAGTCGACTAAGAATTCCTTTGGACGAGGACGGTAGAAACATATCGTGTCCAGTGAGCAAAGAGGAGCAACTCAAGAGAGTCTTGATAACGCATGAATCAGTGGATGACACAAATTGACCTCCACCGCTTCCAGTGGAAACTTCTGCACAGAGAGAAGCAGCTCATCTGTGAGATGTGGTTTTCAGCTCAGAGGGTGAAATGTAGCCGACATCTCTGGCAGGCGAGGCAGAGGGCCGCAGCAACATCACTGCAGCGGCCCACCAGCCAAAGTAAGTCTTCTTACATTCCTCCAATTCCCTATTTAACAGCCAGGCCAGTTCAGTCATAGACCACTAAACACTGACATTGAAATAACATCTGACACACACAAGAAGCAGGGCCTCATTCGCCAGTTTGCAGTTTCAGATGCTCCATCTGCAGTTCTCATACGCGGATATGAGGATATGCCCCCCCCCCCCCCGCTATTAGAACCAGACAATGAGAACGTTTTTGCGGCACTGCAGTATCAAAATCGTGGGAAATTGCATCCTCTTATCACAAACAGCATCTCCCCGCTCTGATATTAGGCCATTGAACAACGGTCCCTCCTTTCCAATATAATTGGAAGTCTGTAAAAATAACCCAGAGCATTGCAGGAGATCACAACACTGGCATGGGGCCTTAAAAGTTTATTAACATCCAGAGTTGGCCTGGCCCCCGCTCCCAGCTCCCAGCAACATGGACTACCAGGTGGATTAACATCCAGAGTTGGCCTGGCCCCCGCTCCCAGCTCCCAGCAACATGGACTACCAGGTGGATTAACATCCAGAGTTGGCCTGGCCCCCGCTCCCAGCTCCCAGCAACATGGACTACCAGGTGGATTAACATCCAGAGTTGGCCTGGCCCCCGCTCCCAGCTCCCAGCAACATGGACTACCAGGTGGATTAACATCCAGAGTTGGCCTGGCCCCCGCTCCCAGCTCCCAGCAACATGGACTACCAGGTGGATTAACATCCAGAGTTGGCCTGGCCCCCGCTCCCAGCTCCCAGCAACATGGACTACCAGGTGGATTAACATCCAGAGTTGGCCTGGCCCCCGCTCCCAGCTCCCAGCAACATGGACTACCAGGTGGATTAACATCCAGAGTTGGCCTGGCCCCCGCTCCCAGCTCCCAGCAACATGGACTACCAGGTGGATTAACATCCAGAGTTGGCCTGGCCCCCGCTCCCAGCTCCCAGCAACATGGACTACCAGGTGGATTAACATCCAGAGTTGGCCTGGCCCCCGCTCCCAGCTCCCAGCAACATGGACTACCAGGTGGATTGACCTGAACGTCCACTGGCCTCACCTCCCCACAATCCTCCACTTCCTCCCAGCATGCAGCACTGTGTCTTGTTCAGGCTCACTGTGCAGCAGGGGCTAAGATAACTTACAACACTAAAGTTATGAAATATCACCTGTTATATTGAAATGTCAACACAGCTGTTGGGTATATGAGGTACGATAACCCCCGTCCTTACATGTTGGCTTCAAATAGAGTCTTGGGACACTTCAAGCAATAAAGTGCAACAAATTATGATTGAAAGATTTGCTTGGGGGCGGCTGGGTGGCGTAGAGGTCTAAGCACTCGCCTGACACCGCAGAGGCCCGGGGGTTCAAGTCCCAGGGTCAGCGGCACCTCCGGCTTGGTCAGTCGGCCCTACGCCAGCAGGAAGCCGGCGGCGGGGTATGAGTCCTGGTTGTTGCAATAGCGACTCCTACTGGTTGGTCTGTTCAGTGCGGAGGAGATAGGGTGAACCTCTGCATGCGTTAAGCTCTCGCAGTGAAACTCCTCACTGTCAGGTGAAAAGAAGCAGCTAGTGACTTCACATGTACCCTCCCCAGACTGACAGTAGGGCAGCATGTGGTGGTCTACACCCTCCCCAGACTGACAGTAGGGCAGCATGTGGTAGTCTACACCCTCCCCAGACCGACAGTAGGGCAGCATGTGGTAGTCTACACCCTCCCCAGACTGACAGTAGGGCAGCATGTGGTAGTCTACACCCTCCCCAGACCGACAGTAGGGCAGCATGTGGTAGTCTACACCCTCCCCAGACTGACAGTAGGGCAGCATGTGGTAGTCTACACCCTCCCCAGACCGACAGTAGGGCAGCATGTGGTAGTCTACACCCTCCCCAGACTGACAGTAGGGCAGCATGTGGTAGTCTACACCCTCCCCAGACCGACAGTAGGGCAGCATGTGGTGGTCTACACCCTCCCCAGACTGACAGTAGGGCAGCATGTGGTAGTCTACACCCTCCCCAGACCGACAGTAGGGCAGCATGTGGTAGTCTACACCCTCCCCAGACCGACAGTAGGGCAGCATGTGGTAGTCTACACCCTCCCCAGACCGACAGTAGGGTAGCATGTGGTAGTCTACACCCTCCCCAGACTGACAGTAGGGCAGCATGTGGTAGTCTACACCCTCCCCAGACTGACAGTAGGACAGCATGTGGTAGTCTACACCCTCCCCAGACCGACAGTAGAGCATCATGTGGTAGTCTACACCCTCCCCAGACTGACAGTAGGGCAGCATGTGGTAGTCTACACCCTCCCCAGACTGACAGTAGGGCAGCATGTGGTAGTCTACACCCTCCCCAGACCGACAGTAGGGCAGCATGTGGTAGTCTACACCCTCCCCAGACTGACAGTAGGGCAGCATGTGGTAGTCTACACCCTCCCCAGACTGACAGTAGGGCAGCATGTGGTAGTCTACACCCTCCCCAGACTGACAGTAGGGCAGCATGTGGTAGTCTACACCCTCCCCAGACTGACAGTAGGGCAGCATGTGGTAGTCTACACCCTCCCCAGACCGACAGTAGGGCAGCATGTGGTGGTCTACACCCTCCCCAGACCGACAGTAGGGCAGCATGTGGTGGTCTACACCCTCCCCAGACCGACAGTAGGGCAGCATGTGGTGGTCTACACCCTCCCCAGACCGACAGTAGGGCAGCATGTGGTAGTCTACACCCTCCCCAGACTGACAGTAGGGCAGCATGTGGTAGTCTACACCCTCCGCAGACCGACAGTAGGGCAGCATGTGGTAGTCTACACCCTCCCCAGACTGACAGTAGGGCAGCATGTGGTAGTCTACACCCTCCCCAGACTGACAGTAGGGCAGCATGTGGTAGACTACACCCTCCCCAGACTGACAGTAGGGCAGCATGTGGTGTCTACACCCTCCCCAGACCGACAGTAGGGCAGCATGTGGTAGTCTACACCCTCCCCAGACTGACAGTAGGGCAGCATGTGGTAGTCTACACCCTCCCCAGACCGACAGTAGGGCAGCATGTGGTAGTCTACACCCTCCCCAGACTGACAGTAGGGCAGCATGTGGTAGTCTACACCCTCCCCAGACCGACAGTAGGGCAGCATGTGGTAGTCTACACCCTCCCCAGACTGACAGTAGGGCAGCATGTGGTAGTCTACACCCTCCCCAGACCGACAGTAGGGCAGCATGTGGTAGTCTACACCCTCCCCAGACTGACAGTAGGGCAGCATGTGGTAGTCTACACCCTCCCCAGACCGACAGTAGGGCAGCATGTGGTGGTCTACACCCTCCCCAGACTGACAGTAGGGCAGCATGTGGTAGTCTACACCCTCCCCAGACCGACAGTAGGGCAGCATGTGGTAGTCTACACCCTCCCCAGACCGACAGTAGGGCAGCATGTGGTAGTCTACACCCTCCCCAGACCGACAGTAGGGTAGCATGTGGTAGTCTACACCCTCCCCAGACTGACAGTAGGGCAGCATGTGGTAGTCTACACCCTCCCCAGACTGACAGTAGGACAGCATGTGGTAGTCTACACCCTCCCCAGACCGACAGTAGAGCATCATGTGGTAGTCTACACCCTCCCCAGACTGACAGTAGGGCAGCATGTGGTAGTCTACACCCTCCCCAGACTGACAGTAGGGCAGCATGTGGTAGTCTACACCCTCCCCAGACCGACAGTAGGGCAGCATGTGGTAGTCTACACCCTCCCCAGACTGACAGTAGGGCAGCATGTGGTAGTCTACACCCTCCCCAGACTGACAGTAGGGCAGCATGTGGTAGTCTACACCCTCCCCAGACTGACAGTAGGGCAGCATGTGGTAGTCTACACCCTCCCCAGACTGACAGTAGGGCAGCATGTGGTAGTCTACACCCTCCCCAGACCGACAGTAGGGCAGCATGTGGTGGTCTACACCCTCCCCAGACCGACAGTAGGGCAGCATGTGGTGGTCTACACCCTCCCCAGACCGACAGTAGGGCAGCATGTGGTGGTCTACACCCTCCCCAGACCGACAGTAGGGCAGCATGTGGTAGTCTACACCCTCCCCAGACTGACAGTAGGGCAGCATGTGGTAGTCTACACCCTCCGCAGACCGACAGTAGGGCAGCATGTGGTAGTCTACACCCTCCCCAGACTGACAGTAGGGCAGCATGTGGTAGTCTACACCCTCCCCAGACTGACAGTAGGGCAGCATGTGGTAGACTACACCCTCCCCAGACTGACAGTAGGGCAGCATGTGGTGTCTACACCCTCCCCAGACCGACAGTAGGGCAGCATGTGGTAGTCTACACCCTCCCCAGACTGACAGTAGGGCAGCATGTGGTAGTCTACACCCTCCCCAGACTGACAGTAGGACAGCATGTGGTAGTCTACACCCTCCCCAGACAGACAGTAGGGCAGCATGTGGTAGTCTACACCCTCCCCAGACCGACAGTAGGGCAGCATGTGGTAGTCTACACCCTCCCCAGACCGACAGTAGGGCAGCATGTGGTAGTCTACACCCTCCCCAGACCGACAGTAGGGCAGCATGTGGTAGACTACACCCTCCCCAGACCGACAGTAGGGCAGCATGTGGTAGTCTACACCCTCCCCAGACCGACAGTAGGGCAGCATGTGGTAGACTACACCCTCCCCAGACTGACAGTAGGGCAGCATGTGGTTGTCTACACCCTCCCCAGACTGACAGTAGGGCAGCATGTGGTAGTCTACACCCTCCCCAGACCGACAGTAGGGCAGCATGTGGTAGACTACACCCTCCCCAGACTAACAGTAGGGCAGCATGTGGTTGTCTACACCCTCCCCAGACCGACAGTAAGGCAGCATGTGGTAGTCTACACCCTCCCCAGACTGACAGTAGGGCAGCATGTGGTTGTCTACACCCTCCCCAGACTGACAGTAGGGCAGCATGTGGTAGTCTACACCCTCCCCAGACTGACAGTAGGGCAGCATGTGGTAGTCTACACCCTCCCCAGACTGACAGTAGGGCAGCATGTGGTAGTCTACACCCTCCCCAGACCGACAGTAGGGCAGCATGTGGTAGTCTACACCCTCCCCAGACCGACAGTAGGGCAGCATGTGGTAGTCTACACCCTCCCCAGACCGACAGTAGGGAAGCATGTGGTAGTCTACAC
>NW_028169027.1:0-12500 GCF_963971535.1 Notolepis coatsorum | reverse complement strand
TGGCAGCCCGCTGGCAGAGCAGCAGAGCGAACAGGGAGTATGAAGCCCGGACAGCCTCTAATGAAGGCATAAAGCAGCCTCCGCCCGCTCGCATCACGTTGGCCCATTTGTTTTTGACCACTCAGATGGAGCCGTTTGATTGGCTGGCTGGCTGGCTGCTCTCTGACATACCCAGCCAAAAAAAAGAAAGAAAGAAAAGGCCATTCGAGACACTGGTCTCGTAGTAGGAAGGCTAAGGTGCTGAAGGGTGTTTCAGATTCAGATTCAGATTTTTTTTTTTTTTTATTCAGAATCAGATCATGTTATTGTCACCGCTTTTTTAAATGTGTATATATACGTTCAGAGGAATGTGAGATGCTTGTTTCTCCCGGCTCCTAAACCGTACAACCGTACACTACACACAATGATCTATACATACAATACAAGGTATATGGTTTTAAAACAGTGGATACAATTTAAAAAAATTCAAAGGTAGCCATAAGTAGCAGCAGTGTGTGTGTGTGTGTGTGTGTGTGTGTGTGTGTGTGTGTGTGTGTGTGTGTGTGTGTGTGTGTGTGTGTGTGTGTGTGTGTGTGTGTGTGTGTGTGTGTGTGTGTGTGTGTGTGTGTGTGTGTGTGTAGGTGTGTGTGTGTGTGTGTGTGTAATACGTGTGCTTTTGTGTGTAATGCTAATCTGATAATTCAGTATATCTATTTAGTAGGGATGTCCGATATTATCGGCCGATATTGGCATTAGAATGTAATATCGGAAAATATCGGTATTGGTTAAAAAAATATATATAATAATTTGTTTACATTTATTTAACCTTCATTTACCCAGGCGAGCAAGTAAGAACAAATTCTTATTTTATTTATTGTGAAAAGTATGCATAATGTTGTGTTAATTCCACAACAAGAGATATGTAATGTTAATTACCTGAAATTATTCAGTTTTTTGGGGGGGGGAAACCCAGCATATATCGGTATCGGTTGATATCGGTATCGGAAATTAAGAGTTGGACAATATCGGTATATCTGATATCGGTAAAAAAAAATCTGTTCACATTCTGTTGCCAGTTGAGAGCGTTACTTACTCACATCAGAGTAAGAGCTATAAGTAATGAGTTACTCACATCAGAGTAAGAGCTAAGTAATGAGTTACTCACATCAGAGTAAGGGCTAAGTAATGAGTTACTCACATCAGAGTAAGAGCTATAAGTAATGAGTTACTCACATCAGAGTAAGAGCTATAAGTAATGAGTTACTCACATCAGAGTAAGAGCTAAGTAATGAGTTACTCACATCAGAGTAAGAGCTATATGTAATGAGTTACTCACATCAGAGTAAGAGCTAAGTAATGAGTTACTTACATCAGAGTAAGAGCTAAGTAATGAGTTACTCACATCAGAGTATAAGTAATGAGTTACTCACATCAGAGTAAGAGCTAAGTAATGAGTTACTTACATCAGAGTAAGAGCTAAGAAATGAGTTACTCACATCAGAGTATAAGTAATGAGTTACTCACATCAGAGTAAGAGCTAAGTAATGAGTTACTCACATCAGAGTATAAGTAATGAGTTACTCATATCAGAGTAAGAGCTATAAGTAATGAGTTACTCACATCCGAGTAAGAGCTAAGTAATGAGTTACTCACATCAGAGTAAGAGCTATAAGTAATGAGTTACTCACATCAGAGTAAGAGCTATAAGTAATGAGTTACTCACATCAGAGTATAAGTAATGAGTTACTCACATCAGAGTAAGAGCTATAAGTAATGAGTTACTCACATCAGAGTAAGAGCTATAAGTAATGAGTTACTCACATCAGAGTAAGAGCTATAAGTAATGAGTTACTCACATCAGAGTAAGAGCTATAAGTAATGAGTTACTCACATCAGAGTAAGAGCTATAAGTAATGAGTTACTCACATCAGAGTAAGAGCTAAGTAATGAGTTACTCACATCAGAGTAAGAGCTATAAGTAATGAGTTACTCACATCAGAGTATAAGCTAAGTAATGAGTTACTCACATCAGAGTAAGGGCTATAAGTAATGAGTTACTCACATCAGAGTAATGGTCTCTAACTACACACCCTCAAGACCCCTACGCTCTGCATCTTCTGGCCGCCTCAGATCTACTACTATCCAAGCTCCCGGAGGGTCATCAAAGAGAAGCCGCCTATTCTCAGTCCTTGCCCCACAATGGTGGAATGAACTACCCACCCCAGTTAGGACAGCCGAATCCCGTCCAATCTTTCGCCGTCGACTAAAGACTCACTTCTTCAACCATTATCTGAAATGATGATGATAAAAAAAAAAAAAAATAATAATCTAACCCCGACTAACCTTACTGTCATGCACTTGTCCTAATAAACTAACCTACACTGTAACACGCAACACTTTGATGAACATTGTTACTCAGCTGATAGAGTTATACCCTTCTTGCTGTCTTGTCGCACAGAACTTGTAAGTCGCTTTGGATAAAAGCGTCAGCTAAATGACTAAATGTAAATGTAAATCAGAGTATAAGCTAAGTAATGAGTTACTCACATCAGAGTAAGAGCTAAGTAATGAGTTACTCACATCAGAGTAAGAGCTAAGTAATGAGTTACTCACATCAGAGTAAGAGCTATAAGTAATGAGTTACTCACATCAGAGTAAGGGCTAAGTAATGAGTTACTCACATCAGAGTAAGAGCTAAGTAATGAGTTACTCACATCAGAGTAAGAGCTAAGTAATGAGTTACTCACATCAGAGTAAGGGCTATAAGTAATGAGTTACTCACATCAGAGCAAGGGCTAAGTAATGAGTTACTCACATCAGAGTAAGAGCTATAAGTAATGGGTTACTCACATCAGAGTAAGAGCTATAAGTAATGAGTTACTCACATCAGAGTAAGAGCTAAGTAATGAGTTACTCACATCAGAGTAAGAGCTATAAGTAATGAGTTACTCACATCAGAGTAAGAGCTAAGTAATGAGTTACTCACATCAGAGTAAGGGCTATAAGTAATGAGTTACTAACACCAGAGTAAGGGCTATAAGTAATGAGTTACTCACATCAGAGTAAGAGCTATAAGTAATGAGTTACTCACATCAGAGTAAGAGCTATAAGTAATGAGTTACTCACATCAGAGTAAGGGCTATAAGTAATGAGTTACTCACATCAGAGTAAGAGCTATAAGTAATGAGTTACTCACATCAGAGTAAGAGCTATAAGTAATGAGTTACTCACATCAGAGTAAGAGCTATAAGTAATGAGTTACTCACATCAGAGTAAGAGCTATAAGTAATGAGTTACTCACATCAGAGTAAGGGCTATAAGTAATGAGTTACTCACATCAGAGTAAGAGCTATAAGTAATGAGTTACTCACATCAGAGTAAGGGCTAAGTAATGAGTTACTCACATCAGAGTAAGAGCTATAAGTAATGAGTTACTCACATCAGAGTAAGAGCTATAAGTAATGGGTTACTCACATCAGAGTAAGAGCTATAAGTAATGAGTTACTCACATCAGAGTAAGAGCTATAAGTAATGAGTTACTCACATCAGAGTAAGGGCTATAAGTAATGAGTTACTCACATCAGAGTAAGAGCTATAAGTAATGAGTTACTCACATCAGAGTAAGAGCTATAAGTAATGGGTTACTCACATCAGAGTAAGAGCTATAAGTAATGAGTTACTCACATCAGAGTAAGAGCTAAGTAATGAGTTACTCACATCAGAGTAAGAGCTAAGTAATGAGTTACTCACATCAGAGTAAGAGCTAAGTAATGAGTTACTCACATCAGAGTAAGGGCTATAAGTAATGAGTTACTCACATCAGAGTAAGAGCTATAAGTAATGAGTTACTCACATCAGAGTAAGAGCTATAAGTAATGAGTTACTCACATCAGAGTAAGAGCTAAGTAATGAGTTACTCACATCAGAGTAAGAGCTAAGTAATGAGTTACTCACATCAGAGTAAGAGCTATAAGTAATGAGTTACTCACATCAGAGTAAGGGCTAAGTAATGAGTTACTCACATCAGAGTAAGAGCTAAGTAATGAGTTACTCACATCAGAGTAAGAGCTAAGTAATGAGTTACTCACATCAGAGTAAGGGCTATAAGTAATGAGTTACTCACATCAGAGCAAGGGCTAAGTAATGAGTTACTCACATCAGAGTAAGAGCTATAAGTAATGAGTTACTCACATCAGAGTAAGAGCTATAAGTAATGAGTTACTCACATCAGAGTAAGGGCTATAAGTAATGAGTTACTCACATCAGAGCAAGGGCTAAGTAATGAGTTACTCACATCAGAGTAAGAGCTATAAGTAATGAGTTACTCACATCAGAGTAAGAGCTATAAGTAATGAGTTACTCACATCAGAGTAAGGGCTATAAGTAATGAGTTACTCACATCAGAGTAAGGGCTATAAGTAATGAGTTACTCACATCAGAGTAAGAGCTATAAGTAATGAGTTACTCACATCAGAGTAAGAGCTAAGTAATGAGTTACTCACATCAGAGTAAGAGCTATAAGTCATGAGTTACTCACATCAGAGTAAGAGCTATAAGTAATGAGTTACTCACATCAGAGTAAGAGCTATAAGTAATGAGTTACTCACATCAGAGTAAGAGCTATAAGTAATGAGTTACTCACATCAGAGTAAGGGCTATAAGTAATGAGTTACTCACATCAGAGTAAGGGCTATAAGTAATGAGTTACTCACATCAGAGTAAGAGCTAAGTAATGAGTTACTCACATCAGAGTAAGGGATATAAGTAATGAGTTACTCACATCAGAGTAAGGGCTAAGTAATGAGTTACTCACATCAGAGTAAGAGCTAAGTAATGAGTTACTCACATCAGAGTATAAGTAATGAGTTACTCACATCAGAGCTATAAGTAATGAGTTACTCACATCAGAGTAAGGGCTATAAGTAATGAGTTACTCACATCAGAGTAAGGGCTATAAGTAATGAGTTACTCACATCAGAGTAAGGGCTATAAGTAATGAGTTACTCACATCAGAGTAAGAGCTATAAGTAATGAGTTACTCACATCAGAGTAAGGGCTATAAGTAATGAGTTACTCACATCAGAGTAAGGGCTATAAGTAATGAGTTACTCACATCAGAGTAAGAGCTATAAGTAATGAGTTACTCACATCAGAGCTATAAGTAATGAGTTACTCACATCAGAGTAAGAGCTATAAGTAATGAGTTACTCACATCAGAGCTATAAGTAATGAGTTACTCACATCAGAGTAAGAGCTAAGTAATGAGTTACTCACATCAGAGTAAGGGCTATAAGTAATGAGTTACTCACATCAGAGTAAGAGCTATAAGTAATGAGTTACTCACATCAGAGTAAGGGCTATAAGTAATGAGTTACTCACATCAGAGTAAGAGCTATAAGTAATGAGTTACTCACATCAGAGTAAGAGCTATAAGTAATGAGTTACTCACATCAGAGTAAGAGCTATAAGTAATGAGTTACTCACATCAGAGTAAGAGCTATAAGTAATGAGTTACTCACATCAGAGTAAGAGCTATAAGTAATGAGTTACTCACATCAGAGTAAGAGCTATAAGTAATGAGTTACTCACATCAGAGTAAGAGCTAAGTAATGAGTTACTCACATCAGAGTAAGGGCTAAGTAATGAGTTACTCACATCAGAGTAAGGGCTATAAGTAATGAGTTACTCACTTCAGAGTAAGAGCTATAAGTAATGAGTTACTCACATCAGAGTAAGAGCTATAAGTAATGAGTTACTGACATCAGAGTAAGGGCTATAAGTAATGAGTTACTCACATCAGAGTAAGAGCTAAGTAATGAGTTACTCACATCAGAGTAAGGGCTATAAGTAATGAGTTACTCACATCAGAGTAAGGGCTATAAGTAATGAGTTACTCACATCAGAGTAAGAGCTATAAGTAATGAGTTAAGTAATGAGTTACTCACATCAGAGTAAGAGCTATAAGTAATGAGTTACTCACATCAGAGTAAGAGCTATAAGTAATGAGTTAAGTAATGAGTTACTCACATCAGAGTAAGGGCTAAGTAATGAGTTACTCACATCAGAGTAAGAGCTAAGTAATGAGTTACTCACATCAGAGTATAAGTAATGAGTTACTCACATCAGAGCTATAAGTAATGAGTTACTCACATCAGAGTAAGGGCTATAAGTAATGAGTTACTCACATCAGAGTAAGGGCTATAAGTAATGAGTTACTCACATCAGAGTAAGAGCTATAAGTAATGAGTTACTCACATCAGAGTAAGAGCTAAGTAATGAGTTACTCACATCAGAGTAAGAGCTATAAGTAATGAGTTACTCACATCAGAGTAAGAGCTATAAGTAATGAGTTACTCACATCAGAGTAAGAGCTATAAGTAATGAGTTACTCACATCAGAGTAAGGGCTATAAGTAATGAGTTACTCACATCAGAGTAAGGGCTATAAGTAATGAGTTACTCACATCAGAGTAAGAGCTAAGTAATGAGTTACTCACATCAGAGTAAGGGATATAAGTAATGAGTTACTCACATCAGAGTAAGGGCTAAGTAATGAGTTACTCACATCAGAGTAAGAGCTAAGTAATGAGTTACTCACATCAGAGTATAAGTAATGAGTTACTCACATCAGAGCTATAAGTAATGAGTTACTCACATCAGAGTAAGGGCTATAAGTAATGAGTTACTCACATCAGAGTAAGGGCTATAAGTAATGAGTTACTCACATCAGAGTAAGGGCTATAAGTAATGAGTTACTCACATCAGAGTAAGAGCTATAAGTAATGAGTTACTCACATCAGAGCTATAAGTAATGAGTTACTCACATCAGAGTAAGGGCTATAAGTAATGAGTTACTCACATCAGAGTAAGGGCTATAAGTAATGAGTTACTCACATCAGAGTAAGGGCTATAAGTAATGAGTTACTCACATCAGAGTAAGAGCTATAAGTAATGAGTTACTCACATCAGAGTAAGAGCTATAAGTAATGAGTTACTCACATCAGAGTAAGAGCTATAAGTAATGAGTTACTCACATCAGAGTAAGAGCTAAGTAATGAGTTACTCACATCAGAGTAAGAGCTATAAGTAATGAGTTACTCACATCAGAGTAAGGGCTATAAGTAATGAGTTACTCACATCAGAGTAAGGGCTATAAGTAATGAGTTACTCACATCAGAGTAAGAGCTATAAGTAATGAGTTACTCACATCAGAGTAAGAGATATAAGTAATGAGTTACTCACATCAGAGTAAGAGCTAAGTAATGAGTTACTCACATCAGAGTAAGAGCTATAAGTAATGAGTTACTCACATCAGTAAGAGCTAAGTAATGAGTTACTCACATCAGAGTAAGGGCTATAGGTAATGAGTTACTCACATCAGAGTAAGAGCTATAAGTAATGAGTTACTCACATCAGAGTAAGGGCTAAGTAATGAGTTACTCACATCAGAGTAAGAGCTATAAGTAATGAGTTACTCACATCAGAGTAAGAGCTATAAGTAATGAGTTACTCACATCAGAGTAAGAGCTATAAGTAATGAGTTACTCACATCAGTAAGAGCTAAGTAATGAGTTACTCACATCAGAGTAAGGGCTATAGGTAATGAGTTACTCACATCAGAGTAAGAGCTATAAGTAATGAGTTACTCACATCAGAGTAAGAGCTATAAGTAATGAGTTACTCACATCAGAGTAAGAGCTATAAGTAATGAGTTACTCACATCAGAGTAAGAGCTATAAGTAATGAGTTACTCACATCAGAGTAAGAGCTATAAGTAATGAGTTACTCACATCAGAGTAAGAGCTATAAGTAATGAGTTACTCACATCAGAGTAAGAGCTATAAGTAATGAGTATGTGCTGACAGAGGCAGATCCACGGGTGGAAAAGCTCTAAGCAGCACCGGATGCTTCCATGTCATCGACCAAAGGTGACCAATCACCTCTCTAGTGTTGTCACGATACTGGAATTTCGACTTCGATACGATACCTTGAAAAGTATCGATACTTCGATACCATTTCGATATCAAAAAAAAAATATATATATATTATATATATATATATTTTTTTTTTTTTTTTTTTAACAAATTTAGCTTTTGTTGCTGGTTGATTCTCCTCAGCTTCTCTCTGGTACTATAAGATAAGATAAATATAACACTTTTAAAACCCTTTGTTTATCTTTAGATCACACATTTAAAAAGAACTGTTCATCTCACTTCAATCATTTTTATTGCAGATGCAGAAGTTAGAACATAGTATTTTCTCAAGCAGACAGATGTAAACACTCACTGTAATCTGTGTTGCATGTACCTGACAAACTGAACTGTTTGTATTACAGTTGGTAACAGTTTTGATAAAGATAACAGGGCGAGGGCTATATGTGTAACATATATAACTTCACAACAGCAAAATTACTAGTACTAGTAGTAGTAAACAATAATTAAAACTTTTTTTTGCATTAGTGAAAACAATAAGGACACATTCAAAAGGCAGGGTAAGAAAAAAGTGCAATCTTATGCATTTTCAAGTCAAGTTCTTCTTAGGTAGTGCATTACCTTCTCATACCATTACACCTACTAATACCACCTTCTCATACCTTCTCATACAACCTTCTAATACCTTCTCATACCACCTTCTCATACCACCTACTAATACCTTCTCATACCACCTTCTAATACCTTCTCATTACACCTACTAATACCTTCTCATACCACCTTCTAATACCTTCTCATACCACCTTCTAATACCTTCTAATACCTTCTCATTACACCTACTAATACCTTCTCATACCACCTTCTCATACCTTCTCATACCACCTACTAATACCTTCTCATACCACCTTCTAATACCTTCTCATACCACCTTCTCATACCTTCTCATACCACCTACACCTACTAATACCTTCTCATACCAACTTCTAATACCTTCATACCACCTACTAATACCTTCTCATACCACCTTCTAATACCTTCTCATACCACCTTCTCATACCTTCTACATTACCTAGTGATACACATAAAGCATAAGAGCCGTGGAAGGCTCGCCGTCGTCGGGTAGAGTAATCCAATATACAGGTCCAGTCGCTCTTGACCCGGAGCTCCTCGGATGCAATCACCACTAGGGGTCTGACCAGCCTGGATAAGCGTCCAGATAACGTCAGGAACGATGGGGGTACTGATAACTGTAGGACTCGAACCGAACGATGCACAATACCTACTTAGTACTTATACCTTATCATACCTTATATAAAGGCCTCAAGTAAAAAAAAAAAACTGCAATCTTATGCATTTTCAAGTAGCAGCCAGCAACTAGCAAATGAAACAATATTCTTCTTGAGGTAGGGCATTTAGACAGCAGAATGACTAAAACAATAATTCAAACTTTTTTGCATTAAGCACACATTCAAAAGGCACCAAAGTGCAAGTACAAAAAAAAAGTGCATTTTCAAGTTAAATTCTTTTTAAATAGGTAGTGCACTTATTCAACGGCCTCAGACTAATCACACATAAGGTGGTGCAAGTAGTGTAATAATGTACTAGCCTAAAGTTTCTTTACAACTTTCAGATTTTTTGCTAGGAACACCAGCATGTCAATGTGCTCCTCTGTAAGCCGTGCCCTTCTTGGACTGCAAATGAGCCCTGACGTACTAAATACACGTTCTGAAGCTGAGCTTGAAGCAGAGATGCACAAATACTTTTTTGCCAGCTGGGCAAGGTGAGGTAAAGTTCTCTCATGTGTCCTCCACCATGCGAGTGGGTCGTCTCCTGCGCTGAGTTCAGGCATCTTTTCATATATTGTGAACTCGTTTTTTAGTTCAGCCTCTGCGTCCTCTGCATCCTCGCCACCACCATGTTGACCCTTCTTTTCCCCCTGTATGCTGGTTAACAGTCCCTTCAGATCCGTTCTACTTTTCTTCGCTGGTACGCCTGGTAGTGGTAGTGGTTGCATGGCAGTGGCACATGGAGGAGGAGGAGCGGGTGTTTGTCTTCCTGTTTCAGTGCGAGTGTCCATCAGATTTCGTTTGACCTCGTCTCTTAACATAACAAAACTGTCCTTGAACCTTGGGTCGAGAAACGTGGCTGTGTTCAACACCAGCTGCAGAGCCCCGTCGACGTCGTTATATCGTTCGTTGAGATCTGTACCAATATTTTCTTTAAGTTCACATTTGAGGAGGCTGTCATTTTCCTCAATGGTCAAAGTTGAAGATAACTTCCAAATTAGGGGCAGGACAGAGGAGAGTGTGGTGTGCTTTTCACCACTAAGGGCATCAGTGAAAGAGCTGACAGGGCTCAATATATCTTTTACAGTCTCAAGAATTGTAATGTCTGAATCTTTAGGCATGAGGTGCCATTTCTTCCGATCGTCGGCTAGAACTGAACAGACCGCTTGCTGCTGTTCAGAAATCTCGCCACCATTTGATACGCTGAGTCCCAGCGTGTCGGCTCATCATGGATCAGTTTGTGTTCAGGCAGTTGCAACTCTTTTTGCTTCTGCTTCAGCTGTCGGGACATCTTTGGTGACCTGCTGAAGGCAGACACTGGTCTTTCTCAGCCTCGACAGTGCTGCAGACACACGGCCTATATCCAGACCCTTGCTAATGGCTAGGTGAAGGTTGTGCCCAAAGCAGGGGACCCATGTGAAGTCCTGCTTAAATGCTTTCTTGTTATTTGAGGCATTATCAGTGGTGATGCCACTGCCAGCCATATTTGACATGTCCAGCTTCCATGTTTCATGTACCATCTCCTCCAACGCCTCTCTCAAACTGTCCCCCGTGTGCTCTGAGTGCAGCCCAACACAGCCCAAACACCAGCTCTGCATGTCCCAGGATTCTGTAATAAACTGCAGAGTTACTGCCATGAATGTGGACGTGGCCCTGCTGGTCCACAAGTCAGTGGTGCATGAAAATAAGGGTTTCCCCCTAAGGCTCTCCATGATTTTGTCTTTTGTTTCATTATATAGGGCAGGGATTTCAGTTGACATGAAGTGGTTCCGTGAAGGAAGGGAATACTTGTTATTTAACTGTCCAAGCAGTTGTCTGAACCCATGTTTCTCAACAGTATAGACAGGGACCTGATCCATGCATATGTACTCTGCTACAGCCCTGTTAAGTTTCTTGGCTTCCTTTGAGTTTGCATGATACTTCCTTTGTTGTTCAAGTAATGCTGGTAGGGTAGGCTGCTGTGCTGTTGCTGGTCGATTCTCCTCAGCTTCTCTCTGGTACTATAAGAAAAGAGAAATATAAGACTTTTAAAACCCGTTGTTTCTCTCTAAAGAAAGAAATACATAGCAAACATGACTTAGTTATGCAATAGTGCTGCTGCTTTTTATTTGGTTAAAATATTTTAGTTAATAAGACTAAAATATATGACTACAACAATTTTCATTAGAGAGAGAGATTTCTCCGGGGCTGGTAACGTTAACCTCAGAGAGAGAGAGAGAGAGAGAGAGAGAGAGAGAGAGAGAGAGAGAGAGAGAGAGAGAGAGAGAGAGAAGAGAGAGAGAGAGAGAGAGAGAGAGAGAGAGAGAGAGAGAGAGAGAGAGAGAGATTTCTCCGGGGCTGGTAACGTTAACCAACCTCGTGTCGAGTGTAGTATTGTATGACCTCGACATAACGTTTTAAACGTAATTTTACTCCGTTTCCATGCGGTAGCCGGCTAGCTAGCATAAGCTAACAGAGGAACGACTAGCAGTAGCTATCTAACGTTAGCTAATAGCTGTAACGTACAACGAATCAGCTGTTGATATGATGCGCCATCAGTAGACAACGTATCTTGTATTAAACTAGAGTTAGTGGTTTAATGCTTCAGTCACAAACCTCTTTCATTTCTTTGTGGAGATCCGCGTGCCGGTCCTTCAGGTGTTTTGCCATATTTGAGGTGTTGGCACCTTTCGTTGGCACTGCCCTGTAACACCGCTTGCAAATGGGCATTGTGACATCTTTAACTTTCCCTTCTGTGTTTACTTCAAAACCGAAGTACTTCCAAACAGCACTTCTGCTGTTTTCTTTATCTTTAAGTTGTGGAGGCGCTGCATCTGCCATCTTAGTTCACTCAGCTAAAATGTTTACTGAAGAGTGAAGACGCCGACGGCTCGCTCCTGTGAGGGGGAGGGCTGGAGGGGGAAGCGTTGCTCTGAACAGCTGGAGGGGCAAGCGTGCTCTGAACAGCGTGTCAACAAACTTCCGGTAGAACACTGCCAGCGGGTACCGATACTACAGAAAGTATCGGTATTTCGGGAAATGAGTATCGTAACTGTTTTAAATATTCAGTATCGATATTTATCGATACTTCGATATTTTTGACAACACTACACCTCTCATACAACCCCAGCATGCTGGTCTGGTTGAGGAGGCCCAGGAAGCCAAGATCCAAGTCAGGGTCTCTCTCTCTCTCTCTCTCTCTCTCTCTCTCTCTCTCTCTCTCTCTCTCTCTCTCTCTCTCTCTCTCTCTCTCTCTCTCTCTCTCTCTCTCTCTCTCTCTCTCTCTCTCTCCTCTCTCTCTCTCTCTCTCTGTCTCTCTCTCTCTC
>NW_028169028.1:0-16388 GCF_963971535.1 Notolepis coatsorum | reverse complement strand
CTGACACTGAATCCAATTGGAAATGCATTGTATAATATCAGAAATAATACATGCCTGTCAATGACAAAACTAATAAATGTTTGCATTTCGTGAAAGGTTGTAGATTGCCTCTGAAGGAGATAGTGACAATATATCAGTCCTATGTTGCTCTTGTTTATGTTTTTGTTTGTGTCTGAGGTGATATTCGGAATGGTCAAATCCTATTTCTATGCTAGCACCCTTCTCCATCCTGTCCTGTCACTCAGCCTTCGTAGGTGAGCATGGAGCTAAAACACACAGGGTGGCCCTGATTTCCCAGGACACCATTTGCTCTGAAATGATCATTATCATAATAATCATTATCATCATTATGACTGGGTGGTTTCACACTTAAAGGTATAATCTGTAATGTCGTCAAACAGCGACCTCTAGGAAAAAATAAACCCTGCTTGGTATTGCACTTTGTTTACATTTTTCGTTTCAGTTTAGTAACTCATGATACCAGACGTCTCATTCTACTGAGCTGGATGTGAAGGATGATTCAAAGCCCCCCCTCCACCAGAACCAGAAGAACCGACCACTTCACAGAGGAGGAGGAGGAGGAGGAGGAGGAGGAGGAGGAGGAGGAGGAGGAGGAGGAGGAGGAGGTACGGCGCCAGCTTTGCCGATATAAGTTGGGCAAGGCCCCGGGGTCTGATGGCATCCCAGGGCCCTGGAACTCTCTCCAATTCTTCATTCATTCAAAATCCTACCAGACTGCGACAATACCTACCCTCTGGAAAACTTCTACCATAATCCCTGTACCCACAAAACCCTGGCAATAAAGTCCAAGTCGCTTGGCAGAGCCTGATGTTGTGTGGCCAGCCATAGCAACCCCTCTCCTATACCCATTGAAATCCAACACACAAGTCAGACCAGATCTCTCTCCACACTACTACGTTATAGGGCTGTGCGCTGGAGCGAGGTCTGGCTGAACCTATTTTCATTCCACTATAAGGGGAGCCAAAGCTCTGGCTTGTTTGTATTTCTTTAAACCAATCACAATCACCCTGGGCAGCGACGGTGCCCTCGCAATATAGTGTCACAGACAGCGGAAGGGGAGGAGCTTATATACCCACAGTCTACATCCTGTGCTTCAGACAAGACCAAAACAAAGCATGTAAATACAATGCAATACCAAGTGGGGCCCTTTTGACAGACTTAAAGATCTTTAAGTTAATTCTGTCATGAGAACCTGGAGTAAGGGGGGGGGAAACAACATACTGTACATGAAATGTGCACTGTTTGATTTTTAAAGTCCCCAATTCAGGCCCGGTGACACCATTGTCCTCTCCTTAATTTTCCTCTAAGATTTCAGAGTTCTATGTTATTGTGCTTCCCAGTGACACGACAACAAAAACATGTACACAACGTGCAAATACGAGGTGGCTGGTTGGTTGGAGATGGATAGTGACACCATAATGTGGCGGTGATGATAATAATAATAATAATAATAATAATAATAATAATAATAATAATAATAATAATAATAATAATAATAATAAATAATAATAATAATAATAATAATATAATAATAATAATAATAATAATAATAGTGTGGTGAATGGAGGTGGATACAAAGTGAATGTATTGGAATGTACTGGTGAAGGGCTTATATATGCATGGGTGTGCTTGATTTGAGGTGTTTTTCAAATGAATAATGCAACGAGGGAGCATGTGTTTGTGAGTGCATGGGTTTTACTCTCATCGTGTGTAATAATACTGAATAATGCAAAACCGACGCACATACGTGATCGTGAGTCTCCTTCTTCTCAACAGGCATGTGTGTGTACATGAACAAGTTTTTTTCAAACCCAGCCCCCACCCCCCATACAAACCCTCTTCCTGTATCCCAAACCCCCCCCCTCTCCTCTCATTTGCCACTGGAGAGCATCGGCGCCCCAGAGTACCAATGGGAGTTGCTGTCTGTGATCCCGCCCCCCAGGGGGAGGGCTATGAACGGCTGACTGTGGCTGCCACTCACGGCCGGGTAGACGTGGCCGATTGTCTCGCTGTGCCGTCCGATGTGGATCTCGTCGTCCTCGTCCTCGGTCGTCTTGCGGTAGACGGGGTTGTCGAAGTTCATGCTCTTGGTGTTTTTGCGGCGCCAGTTGCGCCACACCATGTAGCCGCCGGTGCAGAGCAGGCCGATGACCACTGTGGCAAGGATAGGGACTGCATGTGTTTAACACACACACACAGAACACACACGGCGGGAGCGTTAGCACAGCCCGGGGGGACGGAGCAGCGCTTCAAAGCGATGGCACACACACACACACACACACCGAGCAAGCACCCGCATAGTCTCGTTCTTTCTCTCTCATACATAAACACACACACACACACACACACACAGACAGACACGTGCATAATCCACACTCAAATATACACAGATATTGTCAGTGTCCTACAGAAACAGTATCTCCAACTTTTTACACATTTGAAACTGAATGTGACACCGCTGACCTGGTGGCTCATGACCCTGTAACTAACCTACTGTAGGTCTATATAAAGAAACACCCTGTAACTAACCTACTGTAGGTCTATATAAATAAACACCCTGTAACTAACCTACTGTAGGTCTATATAAAGAAACACCCTGTAACTAACCTACTGTAACTAACCTCCTGTAGGTCTATATAAAGAAACACCCTGTAACTAACCTACTGTATGTCTATATAAAGAAACACCCTGTAACTAACCTACTGTAACTAACCTACAGTACTGTAGGTCTATACAAATTAACACCCTGTAACTAACCTACTGTAGGTCTATATAAATTAACACCCTGTAACTAACCTACTGTAGGTCTATAGAAAGAAATACCATGTAACTAACCTACTGTAGGTCTATAGAAAGAAACACCCTGTAACTAACCTACTGTAGGTCTATAGAAAGAAACACCCTGTAACTAACCTACTGTAGGTCTATATAAATTAACACCCTGTAACTAACCTACTGTAACTAACCTACTGTAGGTCTATATAAATTAACACCCTGTAACTAACCTACTGTAACTAACCTACTGCAGGTCTATATAAAGAAACACCCTGTAACTAACCTACTGTAGGTCTATACTTAGAAAGAAACACCCTGTAACTAACCTACTGTAGGTCTATCATTTAGAAAGAAAACACCCTGTAACTAACCTACTGTAACTAACCTACTGTAAGTATATAATTTAGAAAGAAAACACCCTGCTACTGTAGGTCTATTATTTAGAAAAACAACACACTGTAACTAACCTACTGTAGGTCTATCATTTAGAAAGAAACATACTGAGGATTTTTTTTATCTACTTTTTCTCCCCATTTTCTATTTTTCTCCCATCCCAATTTCATATTATCCAATTCTACCCTCCCCTGTCTCGAACGTTGTTAGACCATGCCTCCCACTGGTCGGCTGCAATGTGGACGAAGCCTTGCATCACGTGTCCCCTCCGGTACACGAGGAGGCAGCCGTCGCATCTTTTCACCTGCACAGTGCGATCTCTCAGTGGCGAGGAGTAACGCGTGGGAGGCTCACGCTGCCCCCGATACTTCCTGATTCTGCTGTACAGGCGCACCAACCGACCTGTAAAAGTCGCTGTCCACAACGTCCGATCCCCACCCACCGGCTTTCCCACCCCCTAATACTGCCAATTGTATTAGTATGAACGATCAGCCAAGCCGGAAGCAACGCAGAGAGCTGGGCTCGAACCCAGCAACTCCTGCGTTAGTGGCGAGCGCCTTGCCCACTGCGCCACTTAGCCGCCTACATACTGAGGATTTTAAAGGGACCACCAGCCATTTGATGCAAGCTTATTTGCAAAACGGAATGAAATTGCACCAAAAAGCATGTAATTTAAATGCAAGTCTAAATGGCACTACTGTTTGTTGGCTTATTCCACATCATTTGTATGTGGTTGAGTGTACATGGTCCTCATTCCAAATAATTAAATATTACAAATAACATCTTTAAATACTTCTCTTCAGATGATGATACTCTCGCAGGACACTGACTCTATATCTCTATATGTATATTTCTTCCCCATCTCAGTCACACACCATAATCAAATCCACATGAAGACATGAATGCATACATGCAAATTTAACAACAATAAATGGACACACACACACACACACACACACACACACACACACACACACACACACACACACACACACACACACACACACACACACACACACACACACACACACACACACACACACACACACACACACACACACACACACAGTACAGGGCATTTTAATCCACAGTACAGGTCATTTTAACCCACGGTACAGGACATTTTAAGCCACAGTACAGGTCATTGTAATCCACAGTATAGGAAATTTTAATCCATGGTACAGGACATTTTAATCCATGGTACAGGACATTTTAACCCACAGTACAGGTCATTTTGAATTCCTCTGGACATTTAAATAGAGGGAAGAGAGAGAAGATAGTGGGAAGAAAAAGAGACGAGAGACAGAGATGAGAGAGATGAGAGACAGAGAGATGAGACAGAGAAATATGAGACAGAGAGAGACGAGAGAGAGACAGAGAGAGATGAGATATACAGAGAGATACGAGAGAAAGAGAGGTGAGACAGAGAGAGGTGAGGCAGAGAGATAAAGATGAGACAGAGAGAGATGAGAGAGAGAGATGAGACAGAGAGACGAGAGAGAGAGAGAGAGAGAAGACAGACAGAGAGGCGAGAGAGAGAGATAGATGAGAGAGAGAGCGAGAGAGAGAGAGCGATGAGGAGAAAACGGACAAAGGAAAATAGAGAAAAGGTGATGACAAAGACACCCTTCTCTCTATTTTCTGGCTCTTTATCTTTCTCTATCAGAGAGGGGAGAGAGGGAGGAGGTGGGGAGAGGGTGAGCAGAGAGGAGGATGTTGAAATGTTAGAGTGAAAGAAGAAAGAGAGAGGGATGGAGAGAGGGAGAGAGAGAAGAAGGGATGGCAGGGAGGAGATAAGCCCTGTCAGGATCCATAGCTTTGCCAGCTCTCCCACTCCTCATTACCCTACCAGCATGATGGGCTGGCAGGCGCACAGACTCACACTGTGTGTGTGTGTGTGTGTGTGTGTGTGTGTGTGTGTGTGTGTGTGTGTGTGTGTGTGTGTGTGTGTGTGTGTGTGTGTGTGTGTGTGTGTGTGTGTGTGTGTGTGTGTGTGTGTGTGTGTGTGTGTGTGTGTGTGTGTGTGTGTGTGTGTGTGTGCGTGCGTGCGTGGTGCGTGCGTGTCTATGTGTGTGAAGAGGGAGAGAGGAAAATAGAGAGAGAGCGAGAGAGCAAGAGAAAGACATGGATAGAGAGAGGGGTAAAAAGAGAGGGAAAGAGAGTGCATGAGAGGGAGTGAGAGAAAGGGAGGGAGGGAGAGAGAGAGACAGGGATAGGGAGAGACCAGGGGGAGGAGAGAGATAGAGCATATTTGTAAGTGACAAATAAACAGAAAGAGGTAGAGGAAGAGAGGGAGAAAGATAGGGGGAGGAAGAGAGAGATAAAGAGAAAGAGAGGAAGTGTGTGCATTGGCCACCCCCTCACTGTTCAGCGTCCCTATGGAAGCCCCGTCTAATTGCTCTTTTGTCCGATCGCCACTGGAGACCCCTGCGTGACTGGGCAGGAAACCCCAGATCATCCATTGTTCTGCTGCATAAATTGTACCACTGGTACAAAATCAGCTTTCGCCTCATTTAGAATATTTTGCTGCAATTAGAGGGATGCATAATTGTGGTACTTGGGGTTAGATGCAGTGAATTACCGTCCAGTTATTCCCCCTTGCGGATTAAGAGCGGGCGTAGGATGGGCACCGGCAGATGTGGGCGGGTTGCATGAGCAATTTGAGCCAAATTAGAGGATTGGATTAATCGCCGGTGTTTTAATAAAAAAATTAAAAAAAATTAAGACTTGGGCGAGCCATGGTAAATTGTTTGTTCGGTTCCTCCCCCCCCCCCCTCCTCCTCACGGGACTGCGGGTGGTTGTGGAAAGTGCAAGTGGGAGGGAGGGTTAGGTGGGAGGGAGGGAGCGTTTGCAAAATTGTTAATTTGGAAATCTGGCCCTTGTAGAGTTATAACTCCAGCTCTAACCCCCCTCCCCGACATAAAGAATGGAAGACTTAAGAGTTTGAATGGAATGGCAGAGAGAATGCAAGATGGAGGGGGGTGGTGTTAATACGTCTCGGAGGGTAGTGTTTAATTTACTTGAGGCCTGGGATACAGAATAAAAAAGCACAAGCAAAATGCCTCTAATGCCACAGTAACGTATCAATGCTAATACAATGCTGAGATGAAAGGGCTCTCAATTAGCCACATACTGTATGCAGCTAACGCAAGGTCATCTACATGCTAAGCCCATCCCCCGGTCCATTCAACACATGAAAGCCAAGCATTCTCACAGAATTAGACTCTAATTTTAATAGGATCTATCACAAGCGACTCTGTGTAGCCGATAGGCCGCCCCCGCCCCCCCGCACGCTGGCCTGACTGGGAGGCCTGGTGTGATTTGCGATGATTTGGGAACGCTCCTGTTGCGCTAATATCACAGTCAACTATTGTACTTTTTATCAAAGGGAGTACAATGCGTGCGTCCATTTTGCGGGTGCGGGGGAGCCTTTGAAGACAAATTATTATTCATGTGCACACACACACACACACACACACACACACACACACACACACACACACACACACACACACACACACACACACACACACACACACACACACACACACACACACACACACACACACACACACACACACACACACACACACACACACACACACACACACACACACACACACACACACACACACACACAGTGCGGGACTGAAGCAGACAGAACAGAAGCTGGGAGGAGGAAGCAGGAAGACAGGCAGGCAGACTGAACATCACACCAGGAAGCACAAACACACGCAGTGCTAATGGTACTCACCGATAGGTATGACTATACCCAGCACTGCCACGGTGATGTTATTACCCAGCAGGTAGTGCTCGCTCCCCGCTGAGAGAGAGAGAGAGAGAGAGAGAGAGAGAGAGAGAGAGAGAGAGATAGAGACGAGAGAGATAGAGACGAGAGAGAGAGATACAGAGGAGAGAGAGAGGAGAGAGAGAGATAGAGAGAGAGAGAGAGATAGAGATGAGAGAGAGAGATACAGAGGAGAGAGAGAGAGAGAGAGGAGAGGGAGAGAGAGAGATAGAGAGAGACAGAGAGAGAGAGAGACAGAGAGAGAGATACAGAGGAGAGAGAGAGATAGAGATGAGAGAGAGAGATACAGAGGAGAGAGAGAGAGAGAGAGGAGAGGGAGAGAGAGAGATAGAGAGAGACAGAGAGAGAGAGAGACAGAGAGAGAGATACAGAGGAGAGAGAGAGAGAGAGAGAGACGAGAGAGAGATACAGAGGAGAGAGAGAGAGAGAGAGAGAGAGAGAGAGAGAGAGAGAGAGAGAGAGAGAGAGAGAGAGAGAGAGAGAGAGAGAGAGAGAGACAGAGGAGAGAGAGAGAGACAGAGGAGAGAGAGAGAGACAGATAGAGAGAGACAGAGAGAGAGAGACAGAGAGAGATAGAGAGAGAGACAGAGACAGAGACAGAGGAGAGAGAGACAGAGAGAGAGAGAGAGATAGAGAGACAGAGAGAGAGAGAGACAGAGTCAGAGAGAGACAGAGAGAGATAGAGAGAGAGAGACAGAGACAGAGGAGAGAGAGAGAGAGTCAGAGAGAGACAGAGACAGAGACAGAGAGAGACAGAGAGAGAGAGACAGAGAGAGAGAGAGAGATTTGAAGATAATTTAAGATACAGGTTCAATCCAAATTAATCCAAATTAATCATTTTGACCCAAACTGATTCTGCAGATTACTGTGCAGGTTAACAAGACATAAATGAATGAATGAATGAATTTATTTAACAGATCGCAGAATAGGTACAGTACAGTACAGCTCAATACATACAATTGTTAAGGGGATGCAGACCAGAGAAAGACGTTTGTCTTGTTTACATCAGGGTCCCCCATAAATGATCCTGCTTTCAGACGGCTAAACAATTAAGCATACAGCTTTTTGTTCAACATGTCTATTTTTCAACAGACCTGAGAAGGCATCGGATTCATACAGTATGATACTTCCAGACAATCATTTGTGGACCCATTTTATCCTTCCCAGGACCTGCACTGGTCTATACCGTATAATGGAGCTGTGCCAGTCAAATCGCTGAGGCTCCATCAGTTCCCAAGAAGAACACCATAGAAGCACCGCCGCCTGCTAGCTTATATAATAGCAGTAATGGAGGAACAATTACCTAATTGTATGCTAATGCTGACAAAATGTTTTCAAGTATAGAAAAAAAAGCCTCGCCAGCAACTGTGAGATCTAAAGAGACATGAGAAAAATGGTTTTGCATGAAGTGCGAGGGAAATCTGCCACACCACCAACGCTCATTTGCATTTCGCAAAAGGGAAAATTCATACTGTAGCTCGTCTCAATATTAACGCTGAAGAACAAAAGAAAATGCTGATAAATCATGTCGTTTTTTTATCTGAACTTTCTACAAGGGGACCTTTCAGAACCTCTGTGAGTTCTGCGATGGGTTCTTGTTTACAGTACTGTACTTTGAGAACCACGCATGTTGGGAAAGCTATAAGAAAGTGAGTAGTGCTGCTGATGTAATTTTGCACACAACACTGCACACCATGTGCACATCATTAAACCACCAGAACCCCTCGTCTTCTCCATGCCACAGGAGTGGGAGGAGTGGATTGAGAGATTTGAGCGTTTCTGCCTGGCAAGTCATTTGAACAATTCCCCTGGAAGCTAACAAAGTAAATACACTAGTATACTGCATAGGGGATGAGGTGGACGATGTGGTACGATAGCCCGATCTCACTTAAAATATGGAAATAAATCATGTATCAACCACAGGAAAAAGGTATAATGTACGTTATGTTATACTGTAGCCGTATCAGTGAAAGTCCCCCCAAAAAACGGTGCAATCAGGAGTCGAACTAGCAATGCTTTGCATGGGGGGCGAGTGCACTCACCACTAGAACAAGCCACCCCATTTAAAAAACATATCTGGGACTTTCGCCGATACGAAACGTAAATAGATTGCTTATATATAACATAACGTACCTTTTTTCCTGTGGTCGATTAAGTACTACTTCACATTTTCTGATGAGACCGTGTTGGCTATGAGGGCTGGAGCAGTGCCAGTGATATGATGCAGTTGATAGGCTCCTGCAGTTGTTTTACCAGACGGTAGTGGTCAGTGTCCTCCGTTTGCAGACAACAACAAACTTAACAAGCTGGTGAGGAAGCCTAGCTCCGTATTGGGAGTCGAACTGGACAATCAGGACGTGGTTGCGGAGAGGAGCACGAGAAAGAAGCTTGACGCTATCCTGGCCATTTTATTGTTATGGTAAATGGAATGGACTGCATTTATATAGCGCTTTTATCCAAAGCGCTTTACAACTTATGCCTCACCTTCATCCATTCACTCACACACAGACGGCGGAGGCGACCATGCAAGGTGTCAACCTGCTCATCGGGAGAGCAGTTAAGGGTTAATGTTAACATTTCACATTTTAGCTCCACACATTTTATGTTCTTTTACCAATTTCTTTTACCAGTTTTATTTATTCTATGTTTCTCTTACTCTGCTACTAGTTTTAGTGTTATTCTGACTCCTTGCTAGCTTTAGTCTTGCCTATTTTCTTTTTATTCTTTCTTCCTTTACTTGTGCTAGTTTTTATGTTCTTTTAAAATGTAGCGCTTTGAGATTTGCTCCACAATTATAAAGCGCATTACAAATAAAATTAAATATATTATTATTATTATTATTATTATTATTATTAACACATTGACCGCCGGGGGTTGTGCCCATCTCATACCCCTCTCTGCCACCGTTAAAAGCCTATGGAGATGTTTACCTTTGCAGGGCTATAACCTTTTAAATTGTATTGCTATATCTGCATTACTATGGCCCATTCAACATCGATTATCTATCGTTCAGGATGTGGGAACGTTATACTTTTTCATTCATACATACATTCATTCAGAGACTCAGCAGCCGCCATCACCCCAATCATCACACACATAATAAACCTCTCCATAAAACAGGGACACGTCCCCAAGGACTTCAAAATTGCGAGGGTGACCCCTCTGCACAAAAAGGGCAGCAAATTAGACCCAGGCAACTACCGCCCTGTTTCTATTCTCACCTCCATCTCGAAAGTCATGGAAAAAAATAGTCTACGAACAGGTCGAAAAGTACCTAGCGGAAAAAAATCTAATCTACGAATTCCAATCTGGCTTCAGAACATCCCACTCCACTGACACATGCCTTCTCTATTTGAATGACCACATCAAACAAGAGGTGGACGCAGGCAAATACTGCGGCATGGTCATGCTGGACCTACAAAAGGCCTTTGACACGGTCAATCACTCCATTCTGATTGACAAGCTAAAAGCAATTGGTTTTGATAGTCTATCAGTGAGCTGGATGCAATCCTACCTTGAGGGGAGGGAACAGATGGTGGAGGTAAACGGTACCCTATCCCCCCCCCCCTCACAGTGAGCTGTGGTGTTCCACAAGGAAGCATACTAGGACCGCTACTGTTCCTAATTTATGCAAATGACATGTCGTCAGCTTGTGACTGCAACTTGTTCCTGTTTGCGGACGACTCAGCCCTGCTGGTCTCTGACAAGGACAAGTTACAGGTTGAAAAAACCCTCAGCTCGGAACTAGGCAGAATCTGCATATGGCTCGCTGATAACAAACTATCATTACACATGGGCAAAACAGAGTCCATTCTCTTCGGTTCAAATAACAAACTCAGCAAGACCGACGGCTTCTCAGTTACAGTGGGTGACAATATTGTAACAAGGAAAGATGAAATTACCTACCTGGGTTCCATCCTAGAGGCTAATCTCTCCTGTGACAAAATGGCATCCAATGTAATAAAAAAAGTCAACCAACGAACTCGATTCTTGTACCGGATCTCCTCTCTGGTAAACAAGAATACCCTGAAGACTCTGGCAGGAGCACTCATTCAGGGGTACTACGACTATGCTTGCACCTCATGGTACCAAAGCACCTCAAAGGCGCTAAAAACAAAATTACAAACATCTCAAAACAAACTGGTCAGACTACTGCTTGACCTTACTCCTAGAACCCACCTCACCCCTGCCCACTTTGACAACCTAGGATGGCTTAGAGTAGACGACAGAGTACAGCAACTTGCAATGGGCCTGGTCTACAAGATACACTACACGACCAAGGTACCCATGTACATGTCAAAATACTTCCCAAAGGTCAGTGAATACCACGATCACAACACCAGAGGGAGCTCCACAAATCATGTTAAACCCAGATTCGGCTCAAATAAGGGACTAAACACGTTTCGCAATTATGCCACATCAATGTGGAACGCCCTACCCAAAGCTGTAAAGGACTGTGGATCACTACCCACTTTCAAAACCTCTCTCAAGGGACACCTACGGGAGACTGCAATTCAACACTGGCCCCTGTAAATATCCTAACCCAACCCCCTCCAATGTACAGTCATTTACCTAGTATGGTTTTGTCAATAGTCCAATGTACAATTTTGTTTGTTTGTACAGTGTCTCACCCCCCCCCCCCCCCCCTCAATGTACAGTTTTGCTTGTTTATACAGTGTGCCCCCCCCCCAACCACCTCCAATGTAAATTACCCAGTATGGTTGTCAATATCCCAACGTACCCAACCCCCCCCACCCAACCTCCTCCAATGTACAGTTTCTACGTCAAATGTATATACTCCCTTTTCTTGACTCCTTCTGTATCACAAACAGTACTGTATTTGCAAATCTGGTATGTCATAAATGTATAGATGTAGCAGTACTGTCTATCTGTATGTCATGTATGTCATATATGTCCTGATGAATTGAAAATGGGGGACCCTGATGTAAACAAGACGAAAGTCTTTCTCTGGTCTGCATCCCCTTAACAATTGTGTGTATTGAGCTGTACTGTATTGTACCCATTCTGCAATCTGTTAATAAAGTTTTCAATCAATCAATCAATCAATCAAGTTGTGTTAATACCGAGAATATAAGTATGTTTTTAATCTTTTCTGCTGTAATTCCAAAAACGCTAGTTATAGGCCCAAACGCATATGATAGATTATCGATTGGCGTTTCTTTCCCATACACGCTATATTAAAAAATTCAAATGTATATGATCGGTATACATTATGCTTCATCATGCATGGAGGAAAGGGGGGGGGTGGTCGTTTATAATTCCTTGATCATCAGTAACGGCTTTATGTAGTATGGGTGATATATTGATCAGATGGTTTGCAGTGAAATGAATGAACAATCGGGCTGAAAATAACGTTACTGTTCTCTTACCGTGGGCCGATGAGACTGGCGGTGAAAGATCCCAATTATTCGACGCCGATCGCCTAGGTCCATTTCCGGTTTGTATGGCGCAATAAACGCCTAAATCATATCGATTATTAAGTTTAGAAAGCGATCCATATGTACTATAGTGTCTGTCAGGAGTCCCGTAGCCAGATGTGACTGCCGGAGGAATTTCCTTGATGCACCGATGACACTTCCGTTTTTTTGCGAGAGTGTAACTCGCCCGACCATCCACCAGGCGGCGGTATTGAGCCGTTGCAGTCCCATTTAGGGTCCCGCTAGGGCATCGGGGGTTGGGTACACGTATAAAAGGCTAGTACAGCAGCCTTTGAAAGACAGACAGTAGTGGCCGGGTCTTCAAGATTCATCACCGTCAGAGAGAATGCAACACTACAAGGACATCACCCTCACAAAAGCTACGACAACGGCTAGACATGTAGAGGAAATGAAGTGACAACTGACTAATTTGAGAGGAGAAATGAGTGATAGCAAAGCTGCTATGGATGCAGTGCACAGTAAGAGAGGGAAACGGCACAGACAAAGTCAAGGAACCGACACAGGGACAACCAAAAGAGAAAACCACGTAGAGCAGGGTGGAACACAAAGCACGCTACAAATGTGGTGAATCATCCCAGCACTTCAGTGCCTAGCCGAGACTGCACAATGCCACAACCGTGGTAAACAAGGACGGTATAGGATAGGAACATACGTAAGTCAACCAATGAGGTTGCTGAGGAAGCTGGCTGACATCAACATAAGAGGCAGTAAAGTAACCTTCAAAAGAGAGACTGGGGACCGATGTTACAGCCATTCCTGAGCAGGTGTTTAAAGGAGTTGGGATGGGAAGCTGAATAAAGCCCCGCTCTATGGTCCTGGTGGAGTGAAACCGACTGTCCTGGGGTCAGCTACAAAAACACTTTTAAGGCCCTTTCGGATGTGCACTGGACTCCTGGCCTTAACCACACATTATTCGGAGGGGCTTTATGTCCAAACGCAAACATTTAAATTATTTTGCACAGAGTTTACCCTCCCAGCACCCTAGTCCTAAGTCCGTGTAATGACCAACTGTGCCCACATCCGAGCAGATCAACAAGCAGATCATTGTTCGCAGTATTCACACAGCGAGCAAGTGTATTGATTATTATAGACCATGTTCCGTACACAGCAATGTTGCGTACAGCTGACCTTTTCCCGCTGATAGTTAAAGGTGCTATAGATCAGTGTTTCTCAACTGGTGGGTCATTTTGAGTGGGTCGCGGATGTGTGTGTGTAAAAAAAAACGTTGTGAAAGTGGCTTCTCAGCTCTGGTCCAGCTGAAGACAAAGCAGAGGAACAGATTGGACATTGAGCATGACCTCAGAGTTGCTTTGTCTACCATCACCCCAGACTTTGAGACTCTTGTCAGGAGCAAACAACATCCCCAGTTATCCCATTAGTTCCCTGGGATGTTAAGCTAAGAAGTCTGCTAAGAAGCATATATTATTTATTATTATTATTAATAAAATTTTATTTCATTGTGTTGTTATCACTAGTTGCACTTTTGTTGCAACCCCAGTTATCCCATTAGTTCCCCCAAACTTACTGTAGGTCTGTTATGTTAAGCTAAGAAGTCTGCTAAGAAGCATATATTATTTATTATTATTATTTTATTTCATTGGGTTTTTAGCCCTAGTTGCACATTTGTTGCACTTTTTTGTGTTTATTTCATGTTTTTAACAGTGCATGAAAGATTGTGTATTACTGCAAAAAATAATTTTACTTTCAAAATAATTTGAAATAAATCATAGTGGTTAAAAAATTTGGGTCGCGACTTAATGACTAAGGAAAATGTTGGGTCCCGAGGCTAGACCAGTTGAGAACCACTGCTATAGATAACCTTTATATTGTTGGATTCTCGTGTTATCAGCCAGTAATCACCTCGTCACCTGTGGCTCCGTGAAGTTTCTGCATTGTGTTTATCTCTTTCTCATCGTACTGACTGATACCCTCTCCGTTTCCCCGGTGATACATTCGTCTCAAAAGAATTAAAGACACACTGGAAACGTGGTACCTTTCCTTGGAACGTTATGTTTATTTCCAAAAGTCTTTGAAAAGTCATAATTCATTATTTTAAATGATCTCTCTCTCTCTCTACCAGCCCGGTGGTTGTCGCGGCCTAGTGTTATCCAAAAGCCTTCCCCCCGTTAGCCGAAGCTGGCTCGTGGCAACCGGAGGGTGGGGGCTACGTGTCAGCTTCCCTTCCCCCACCCTCCAGCTCCTGAGGTCTCTCTGTCTACGTTTCGTTTCTTAGTCTGAGTCAAACCAGAAGAACTCACAGCTATAACGTATTTCCCCTAGCAACCGGTGGCCATCCCCATAGCCACGCCCCTTCTCTCGTTACTAAGTGACATGACGCCATGGCAACGGCTCTCGTCACCTCTGACACACTTTAACGCCCTTTCTCCATCTCTTCCCCATAGCAACGGCTTCTCTGTTGATACTAACTCCCCTCTCTAGCCGACCAGCTATCTCTCCCCCTCCCAGCGGCCTGCTCTAGATGGTGACCTTGGCCCTATCATAAGGCCTGAGTGTCAGAGTAGATGTCTGCTGTCATTGACAGATATTCACAACAATGCTATTCTTTCACTGTGTAGAATAATCTTTTTTATAATACATCCACAGAGCTCTTAGAAATGTGTGGAATAAAAGTATTGCTCCCCCCCCCCCCAAAACAGATCTCAAATATCTGCGCCAAAATTTATGTTGTTGTAAAGTTCCCATTTCCCCATGTGGAATGCACCTGATGGCTGAATGTTATCTATGGCACCTTTAAATGAAAATGTATGTATGTATGTATGGTGGATAGAATGTATATATGTGTTATCTTCATTCTCTTCAATTTCATTCCCTACCAAGGACACGACACAAGTAATTTGTCTCATCAAGATTTGAGTGAGTGAGCACCACAGAGAAAATCTTGGTAGAGAGGGACTTACAGGTGGCGCTACTGAGCAGAACAGCCTCAGTGAGACTCAAGCTAGTAGCTAGAGTCGACACCATAGAGTTAGGGAAGTTCCTAGATATGGTGAAGCAGTTCGAGTAGTTCATACCAAATCTGGTGGAAAAAAAGACAAACAAATAAGAGACTTGCCGTCCAAAAATAACCAGTGGTGCTGGGGGTCATGAGCAACATGGCATTTTGCAGCCTCAAACGTGAGCTCTCCTGCTGCTGTACGACCCTAACAAGTAACTGAAAATATCAGCTGATGCCTCATCGTATGGGCTAGAGGCAGTGATGCTACAAAAGGATTGAGAGATTAGGTCCACCCTGTCGCTTACGCTTCCAGGTCGCTGACAGACACAGTGCAGCGATTTGCAGCGATTATGCTCAGCTGGAAAAGGAGGTGATAACACTGACTTTTTTTTTTATCTACTTTTTCTCCCCATTTTTCTATTTTTCTCCCATCCCCTGTCTCAAACGTTGCTAGACCATGCCTCCCACTGGCCGGCTGCAATGTGGACGAAGCCTTGCATCACGTGTCCCCTCCGGTACACGAGGAGGCAGCCGTCGCATCTTTTCACCTGTACAGCGCGATCTCTCAGTGGCGAGGAGTAACGCGTGGGAGGCTCACGCTGCCCCCGATACTTCCTGATTCTGCTGTACAGGCGCACCAACCGACCTGTAGGAGTCGCTGTCCACAACGTCCGATCCCCACCCACCGGCTTTCCCACCCTAACACTGCCAATTGTATTAGTATGAACGACCAGCCAAGCCGGAAGCAACGCCGAGAGCTGGGCTCGAACCCAGCGTCTCCTGCGTTAGTGGCGAGCGCCTTGCCCCAATGCCCACTGCGCCACTTAGCCGCCCCCTGTGATAGCACTGACTTGAGCCTGTGAGAGGTTTATTGATTAAATCCTTGGACTACATAGAGCTGGAAACCGACCGCAAACCTCTTGTCTAGGTCTAGCCCAGGTGAGCAGGCTCTGGACTTGCCGCCACCTTGGATAG
>NW_028169029.1:0-16038 GCF_963971535.1 Notolepis coatsorum | reverse complement strand
GACTACAACTGAAAACTAGCAACCCTGCTAGTAATATAAATATAATGTATAACTGTTGATTGATATGCACTGTCCCTGATCAAATAAACTGAGTAAACTAAACTAAATTAGACAAAAGTTTTAAAATGTAAAACATACTTCAACAGGAATTGAGGTCTGTGTACTTCAGAGGGAGGTGTGTGTACTTCAGAGTGAGGTGTGTGTACTTCAGAGTGAGGTCTGTGTACTTCAGAGGGAGGTCTGTGTACTTCAGAGTGAGGTGTGTGTACTTCAGAGTGAGGTGTGTGTACTTCAGTGAGGTTCTGTGTACTTCAGAGTGAGGCCTGTGTACTACAGAGTGAGGTCCGTGTACTTCAGAGTGAGGTGTGTGTACTTCAGAGTGAGGTGTGTGTACTTCAGAGTGAGGTGTGTGTACTTCAGAGTGAGGTGTGTGTACTTCAGTGAGGTTCTGTGTACTTCAGAGTGAGGCATGTGTACTACAGAGTGAGGCCTGTGTACTACAGAGTGAGGTCCGTGTACTTCAGAGTGAGGTGTGTGTACTTCAGAGTGAGGTGTGTGTACTTCAGAGTGAGGTGTGTGTACTTCAGAGTGAGGTGTGTGTACTTCAGAGTGAGGCCTGTGTACTTCAGAGTGAGGCCTGTGTACTTCAGAGTGAGGCCTGTGTACTACAGAGTGAGGTCTGTGTACTACAGAGTGAGGTGTGTGTACTTCAGAGTGAGGCCTGTGTACTTCAGAGTGAGGTCTGTGTACTTCAGAGTGAGGTGTGTGTACCCTCAGAGTGAGGCCTGTGTACTGAGGTAAGGGGTCCTACTAATCACCACAAAGTACCCCCAAAATACCACAAAGTATACCCCAAAATACCCCAAAGTACCACAAAGTACCCCAAAGTACCCCAAAGTACCCCAAAGTATACACCAAAATACCCCCAAAGTACCCAGAGTGGACGTGAGGCCTGTGTACTTCAGAGTGAGGTGTGTGTACTTCAGAGTGAGGTCTGTGTACTACAGAGCAGACGTGAGGTCTGTCTAATGTTCCAGCGTTTTACAGTTTAATCTTTTAAACAGTCTGACTTTACTACCCGATACCCGCTTCTCTGCCAAGGTGAGACTAGCTAAGAATAGGATACACAATACCTGTGTGTGTGTGTGTGTGTGTGTGTGTGTGTGTGTGTGTGTGTGTGTGTGTGTGTGTGTGTGTGTGTGTGCGTGCATGCGAGTGCGCGCGCGTGTGTGTGTCAGAGTATTATGCGTGTCATAATATCCTGAGGATGATGAGAAGCAGAGAAAGGGAAAGAACAGGCAGCCAGATGCCCCAAATCATAATCAAACTCTCTCTCTTTCTTTCTCGCCCATCATACTCACTATTCTCTCTCTCTCTCTCTCTCTCTCTCTCTCTCTCTCTCTCTCTCTCTCTCTCTCTCTCTCTCATCTCTCTCTCTCTCTCTCTTCTCTCCCATCATAGTCACTATTCTCTCTATCTCTCTCTCCCTCTCTCTCTCCCATTATCTCTCTCTCTCTCTCGCTTCTCTCTCTCTCTCTCTCTCCTCTCTCTCTCTCTCTCTCTCTCTCTCTCTCTCTCTCTCTCCTCTCTCTCTCTCTCTCTCTCTCTCTCTCTCTCTCTTATCTGTTATTCCCGGCCTCTTCTTGTTTATTTAAAGATATTTCTAGGGTTACTTACTAGCCAATACGGTATAGTTTAACATCGGGGGAGGGGGACGATAGTCACAGGCGGGATTTGAACCCATTGACATGGTCTGCACCTTCCCTCTCTGAGCCATGTTAGACACCTGTCATGTCTGTCTAACTGTCCTGTCTGTCTCTCTGTTCTGTCTGTCTCTCTGTCCTGTCCTGTCTCTCTGAGACACATGTCCTGTCTCTCTGTCCTGTCCTGTACTCTCTGACCTGTCTGTCTCTCTGTACTGTCTGTCTCTCTGTCCTGTCTCTCTCTCTGTCCTGTATCTCTGTCCTGTCTGTCTCTCTGAGACACCTGTCCTGTCTCTCTGACCTGTCTGTCTCTCTGTTCTGTCTGTCTCTCTGTCCTGTCTGTCTCTCTGAGACACATGTCCTGTCTCTCTGTCCTGTCCTGTCTCTCTGACCTGTCTGTCTCTCTGAGACACCTGTATGTCTGTCTCTCTGTTCTGTCTGTCTCTCTGTCCTGTCTCTCTGACCTGTCTGTCTCTCTGAGACACCTGTCCTGTCTCTCTGACCTGTCTGTCTCTCTGAGACACCTGTCCTGTCTGTCTGTCTCTCTGTCCTGTCTGTCTCTCTGAGACACCTGTCCTGTCTGTCTGTCTCTCTGTCATGTCTGTCTCTCTGAGACACCTGTCCTGTCTGTCTGTCTCTCTGTCATGTCTGTCTCTCTGAGACACCTGTCCTGTCTGTCTGTCTCTCTGTCATGTCTGTCTCTCTGTCATGTCTGTCTCTCTGAGACACCTGTCTGTCTGTCTCTCTGTCCTGTCTGTCTCTCTGTCCTGTCTGTCTCTCTGTCATGTCTGTCTCTCGGAGACACCTGTCCTGTCTGTCTCTCTGATACACCTGTCTGTCTGTCTCTCTGAGACACCTGTCTGTCCTGTCTCTCTGTCCTGTCTGTCTCTCTGTCCTGTCTGTCTCTCTGAGATGTATGTCTGTCTCTCTGTCCTGTCTGTCTCTCTGTCCTGTCTGTCTCTCTGAGACACATGTCTGTCTGTCTCTCTGTCCTGTCTGTCTCTCTGTCCTGTCTGTCTCTCTGTCCTGTCTGTCTCTCTGAGACACCTGTCTGTCTGTCTCTCTGAGTCACGTAGAGTCACCTGTCCTGTCTGTCTCTCTGAGTCACCTGTCCTGTCTCTCTCTCTGAGTCACCTGTCCTGTCTGTCTCTCTGTCCTGTCTGTCTCTCTGAGACACCTGTCCTGTCTCTCTCTCTGAGTCACCTGTCCTGTCTGTCTCTCTGTCCTGTCTGTCTCTCTGTCTGTCTGTCTCTCTGAGACACGTAGAGACACCTGTACCTGTCTGTCTGAAGAGACGTTCTCCTCGTCATATTTCAGGTCACTGCTAAATGACAACACAGAATGGCTAGTTTGGTCAAAAAGGCCACTTAGCGCAGCTTCCACGCATTGAGCCATCCAGTGGTCTCTGCTCAGAGTCCTTGATTACCACGGCAACCACTCACTGTGTGATTCCCAGCCTTTTGGCAGATATCGTGATTCATTTAAGTAGGGATGTCCGATATTATTGGCCTACCGATATTATCGGTCGATATCGGCATTAAAATGCGATATCGGAAAGTATCGGTATCGGTTTTCAATTTTTTTAAATATTTTTTTTTACATTTCTATAACCTTTATTTACCCAGGCAAGCAAGTAAGAACAAATTCAGATTTTATTTATTGTCAAAAGTATGCATAATGTTGTGTTAATTCCACAACAAGAGATATGTAATGTTAATTACCTGAAATTATTCCATTTTTTGGGGGGGGAAACCCTGCATATATCAGTATCGGTTGATATCGGTTGATATCGGTTGATATCGGTATCGGAAATTAAGAGTTGGACTATATCAGTGTATCAGTAAAAAAGCCAATATCGAGCATCCCTACATTTAATGCATCTTTAAAACTCACATTTCACCTCAAAATGCAGTCATGTATAATGTTACTCAACATAGAATCACATCTAATTTAATATTATTCATTATTTTCTCTGAATATGTTTGTTTTGAAGCAAGTAGTTTCATTGTTGCCGCCATCTTCAAGTGTTACAGATGTCTCCATTCGAAACACGGCCTCTGCCTTCCCTCTACCTCTCCATCTGTACTTGTACTTTCTCAATACTTTATTAAAGAATATACATAATTTATGCCAGGTGGGGAGATTTTAAGAATGATTTAGGACTTTAATTATGACCCAGAGACAGAGAGAGAGAGAGAAAGAGAGAGAGAGAGAGAGAGAGAGAGAGAGAGAGAGAGAGAGAGAGAGAGAGAGAGAGAGAGAGGTAACTTTTCTTATTACCCCCCAATTTAATGAACACTTCTTATTTTAAATATTCCATTACCTTTGTGAGGAGGAGACCAGGTGGGGCTGGGCCTGTGGCTACAGTACGTGTGGTGGTGGGGGGGGGGGGGGGGGGGAGAGAGAGGGGAGCTGGCAACCTGGGATTACTGCCTTCAGACATCATAACCTCACTCATTCCATCTACGTCTTTCATAATGTTCTAGCAAGCTTTCTGCGAGCAGAGTTAAAGTATATTATGTGCGTCTATATTATATTCTAACTCACACACCAAATCCTGGCACCACATCACTCCAGTCCTAAAATACATCCACTGGCTTGCTGTCCTCAAGCTACGCCATCGCCAATAAACCCCCAGGGGGTTTTCTCACCGAGTTAACAGGAGAGGATGACGACGCCGAGGCCTATTTGGAATTGTTCGAAAGGACGGCCAGGCGAGAGGAATGGCCCCATCATAACTGGGGAGGAATCCGGGCCCCATTCCGGCCGGGGGGGGGGGGGGGGGGGGGGGGGGGCACAGAAGGCCTGCCGGGAGTTATCTGGGGCCAAGGAGTGACCGGGACGAAGAGTTCGGCTGGTTGTAGGAGGAGGATCAACAGAAGTGTGGTTCCTCAACCGGTCTGGGCAGCTGTAAGGGAAGAAACCAGCCCGGACCTCTGCCGACGAAAGTGACGAACACACAGGGTCCCAAACCACGGTTACGGCCAACGAGGCCCCAAGCCGTACCCAGACCGGAGAGGGGGGAGGAAGCGAGTCGGAGGAGACCTTCTCAGAGTTCCCACAAGCTGAGCTACCAACCTCGGGTAGTCCAGTGCAATAATGGAACGGCCCAGCTGCTAGACCCCTAGGCTGGTAAATATATGCCTCCTAAAGTGTGTAAACAGAAGTACAGGAAGTACAGGCTACAGGCTTTCCGGTTGTTCGACAAAACAATTATAGAAACGTGTGAAGTGCACAATATGTCCTCGTTTAAGCCACTGCAACGGCTTTGCCTGAAGAATTTACTACATGACCGGGACGTTCTAGCGTGTTTGCCGACAAGATTCGGGAAAAGTTTGGTCCGTTCGGAGGCAGCTTCCAGGGTAAGTACATACACCGGACATTCTACCTCATACACACTTTCGGCAGTAGTTCTTTACCAGGCTTTATCTCATGGAGATAAAACTGGGAACGAGGTTACTAGACCCCCAACCTAGCACAAGCATGGAGAGATGTTGTGGATGCGGTGAGTGAAGTCATGATGAAAGCTGGGTGGTTGTTATCGTGTTGTTAAAGTGAGGGATGACATACAGTAATGTGAAGTAGTCTTCTCCCAGATCCAGGAGCAGAACGGGCCCTCACCTATATTAGCCATAATTTGAGCCATGAGAGGAACTATGCAACTGTGGAAAAGGAGTGTCTGGCAGTCCGGTGGGCAATGGAGAAACTCAAATATTATCTGTTGGGCAGGAGGTTCACCCTCGTCACAGATCATGCCCCGTTAAAATGGATGTCGGTGAATGAAGAGAGAAAAATGCTCGTATAACCCGCTGGATTTTGGAACTGCAGAACTTCCACTTTCAGGTGGAGCATCGGGCCGGGAAACTACATGGGAATGCTGACACCTTGTCCCGGAGGGGCCTATGGACAGCCTATGGACCGGTCGCCGTCGGTTGTGTGATAGTAAAGGGTTAACCGGCTGTCGCGTGGCAGTGAAAGGGTTAACCGGCTGTCGCGTGGCAGTGAAAGGGTTAACCTTCTGTGTATCGTCACAGTGAAAGGGTTAACCGTTTTGGTAGTGCGGCAGTGAAAGGGTTAATGTTTGACTTGAAGACGGAAAACCATATTTTTCTACAACGGAGTTCGGCGATTTGCGAATCTGATTGGCCAGTGTCATTTCTGGTCATGTGACGCGTACGCCCAATCGTGGGACCGCAAGTTTCTACACTGGTTAGGCTTAGGCGCTCGTTCGAAGTTGGTTAAGGTTAGAGTTTGTCTTAGAGCATGGCGATAGAACGCCAGGTGCTTTGCAGGCTGTTTGACGCGGAAATGGGCAAAGACACAGCTCGTCACGCTATTGGGCGCACATGTCACATGACCAGAAACGTCAGTGGCCAATCAGATTCGCAAATCGCCGAACTCCGTTGTAGAAAATATAGACACACCCTGGACGGGAAGGATATCAGTTGCGTTATTCCCCCACCCCCGCTCCCCTCACAATAAATATAATTTTCTTTTTAAACTTTGAAAATTGGACTATTAGGGCTAGATCCACAAAGAATGGATTGCACGGTGCTAATTGCACCCTTACTTACAATTCATTATGAATTGAGAATGGGGGACCCTGATGTAAACAAGATGAAAGTCTTTCTCTGGTCTGCATCCCCTTAACAATTGTGCGTATTGAGCCGTATTGTATTGTACCCATTCTGCAATCTGTTAATACAATTTTCATTCAATCAATCACCTGCACGGATTGAACATTTTATTAACAGATTGCAGAATGGGTACAATACAGTACGGCTCAATACACAAAATTGTTAAGAGAAAGACTTTCGTATTGTTTACACCAGGGTCCCCCATTTTCAATTCATAATGAATTGTAAGTAAGGGTGCAATTAGCACCGTGCAATCCATTCTTTGTGGATCTAGCCCTGAGTCTTCTTGTTTTAAATAGTTGGTTGAACTTGCCTCCAGCTAGGCCAGGTGCCCCACGGTATGTGCATGTTAATCCATGCTTGGGCGTACCTGGATGTGCCTACACAGCGTTTGTATGTACGTGCATGTGTGTGCATGCCTGTGTGTGTGTGTGTGTGTGTGTGTGTGTGTGTGTGTGTGTGTGTGTGTGTGTGTGTGTGTGTGTGTGTGTGTGTGTGTGTGTGTGTGTGTGTGTGTGTGTGTGTGTGTGTGTGTGTGTGTGTGTGTGTACCTGGGAATGTTGTCGTCGACAGTAGCACATCCATAGAGGAAGACAATGACTCCCACCACAGATGCAGGAATCAACATCTGGGTGTAGAGACCCAGCCAGGCAAAATACAGACCGATCTTCTCCCCGAAATACTTCCTACATGACAAGACAACACGACAAAACACGACACGACAAGACAAGACACAAAACAACATGACACAACAAAACATGACACAACACAACACAACACAAAAGATAAGGTAAAATAAACTTGTATCAACCATGTGGGGAAATTGTGTCAACAGCATTACAAAACAATAAAGAGGTCAAAGAGGTAGGGACAACAGTCTAGATGTATGGCCTTCAAAATAAAGTTATGGCCGACAAAATAAATGTTATTACTGGTCCGAGAAGCTGGTGTTTACAAGCCCTTAACTTATTCTGCGCCAATGACAAAAAAAGTCGGGTTAACTCGCCATGCGTTGAGCGCCAATCACGAGAAATCTCGGGTTTTAATCGTTATTTCTTTTATTAGCTATATCCATTCATTTTTCATCCATCCAGCCTGATGTTATCATTGGGAATGGGTCTGAGCTTGCAAAGGGCAAATACCGCCGCCTACGCCTTCCAGACGGTATTGCACTCCATTTGAAACGATGTTGTTTGTTTTCTGGGCCGAGCTGAGCCGTGCGGGCGGGGTTTAAATATTCCGTCAGGACGTCGGTCCAAGCCCCATTTCATGGGTGCATGAGGAAGAATAATAACGATAATCTAGCGTTGATTTCAGGACGATTCGATAATCAGGCGAAAAATGACAACATGATAACTGGATTTCACTAAAGGGCTATTATCGTGTCTTTTCCTGGGATTACTAAGAATCACCCAAACTATACTCATATTCAAAACGGTATAAAACGGAAATGTACGGATGAAAAAACAATCCGTTTTTTGCATGTTGACCAGAAGCAACTCACTGACAATCGACGGTGTTATTAGATCCATAGCTATAATATTTCATATATTTTAAGCACTCGCAAGTTTCGCAGTCTCCCCATTGACTTACAGCGATGGAAGTTCTACCCAGAAGGTAGACAGCGACCCCTGGCGCTGAATGAGTTAACCGTTTCTGCGCCAAAAACGAATGAACTCGTTATAGCCCGCCAATCGTTGGACGCCAAACAACGAGTAAACTCGTTATTGGATCCGTTTTTCTTTTATTCGCTATTTCCATTAATAATTCATCCAGCAAGGCTGTGGGAAAATCTGGCACTCTGTCTGAGATTGCAACGGCCCGATACCGCCGCCTGGTGGTATTCGGCCGATGTTGCACTTACTTTCTGCAGGAAGCTTGGCTCTGTGTCAGTGAATGTCGTCCGGGCGGAGTTTTTTTGTAACGTGGATCCAGATACACACTCGAGTGCATTGAATCGCATTATGCTTTTGGAGCTTATGGAGTCGGCCAAACAGAAATACTAAATAAGATCTAGCAGATGGCAATCAAATAATTGGAATATTCTTTCTGCAGTCTCATCGGCCAGAGGTAAGAGCAATCTAACGTTAATTTCAGCTTGATTGTCCATTGCTATCACTGCAATCGATCTGATCAACGTATGCTGTTGTACTAACGAATGCCGTTATTGACAATCAATTAATCATAAACTACCCCCCCCCCCCATTTCCTGCATGCATGATGGAACATAATATATACCGATCATATGCATTTAAAAAAAAAATCTATTTTTTTGTCCTCACTTTTTTCCCCGTATTTTTCTCCCATCCCAATTTTGTCATTATGCCAATTCCCTTCCTGGTCGTTGCACGCATTTTTCGCCCACTGTCGGCCTAGGGAGGGTGAAGACTATCACATGTCTCCTCCGATACATGTGGAGTCATCCAGCCGCTTCTTTTCACCTGACAGCGAGGAGTCTCACTGGGGGAATGTAACGCGTGGGAGGATCACACTACCTCCCCCAAATCCCTTCCCTGCTGAACAGGTGCCCCGACCGACCAGTAGGAGTCGCTGTTTACAATGACCAGGACACATACCCCACCGGCTTCCCACCCGCTAACACTGCCAATTGTGTTAGTAGGGACGACTGACCAAGCCGGAGGTACCGCTGACAGCTGGATTAGATCCCAGAGTATCTGTGGTGATAGGCCAGTGCTTAGTCCACTGCGCTACCCAGCCGCCCGCATTTAATTTTTTTATTGTAGCGTGTATAGGGACGAAATGCCAATGGATTAAGTATAATATGCATCACGGCCTATTACTAGCGTTCTAGGAATTATCCTAGACCACTATAAAACTATACTTATATTCACCACGGTATAAAACGACAATGTATGAATGGAAAAAATATTACTCTCCCACATCTTGAACGATAGATACCCGATGTCAAATGGGCAAAAAAAACTGCAACCGTTTTCATTGGTTCGGTTTTGTTTTACATTACCAACTAACAAACGAAGGAAACTTCCAAACAAAACCATGTGATCACAGAGAATCCGAATGAACATAATGTGAACAAAAATAATGATGTGATCTCCAACAGACCACTCCAGGGATGGAAGCAGGCTGAGACCACCATCAAATAGGTGGACCAGGGGGTGGTTGTTTGGTTTGACCCCCAGTGTCCACGCCAACCGCTGGGGTAAATACTCCAGGGTTGTATTCGATGGGACTAAACAAGGCAGGTGTGTTGTCTTACGCTTGTCTTACAGAATCCCTAAAGTACTAGGTTGAAAAGTACACATGACAGCCCTTTAAAATAAGAGCCCTTACCGTACAAGGCCGATTGGCTGGTATTTGTAGAAGACGCTGTAGCTTGCCCACTCCTCGTACAGCAGCTGAGGACCAGAAGAAAACGCAAAAGACACAAATATATCTCAAGTTATACAACATTTTCGGTTACAATTCATCAAAAGATTTAGTTTAATTCACAAATCTGAGTGGTCGGGTCCTCATGACGCTTTTTCTTTGGTGTTATGTGTAATAACAACTAATAGCAGTAGCCGTAGCAGTAGCCATACCATACCACCAGTTAAACATTATGCTAATAGCAGCTACAGGTAAACAGCTACCGGTAAACGGCTACAGGTAAAAGGCTACCGGTAAAAGGCTACCGGTAAACCGCTACAGGTAAACAGCTACCGGTAATCAGCTACAGGTAAACAGCTACAGGTAAACAGTTACAGGTAAACAGTTACAGGTAAACAGCTACAGGTAAACAGCTACCGGTAAACAGCTACAGGTAAACAGTTACAGGTAAACAGCTACAGGTAAACAGCTACAGGTAAACAGTTACAGGTAAACAGTTACAGGTAAACAGCTACTGGTAAACAGCTACAGGTAAACAGTTACAGGTAAACAGTTACAGGTAAACAGCTACAGGTACAGCTACAGGTAAACAGCTACAGGTAAACAGCTACAGGTAAACAGCTACAGGTAAACAGCTACAGGTAAACAGTTACAGGTAAACAGCTACAGGTAAACAGTTACAGGTAAACAATTACAGGTAAACAGCTACTGGTAAACAGCTACAGGTAAACAGTTACAGGTAAACAGTTACAGGTAAACAGCTACCGGTAAACAGCTACAGGTAAACAGCTACAGGTAAACAGTTACAGGTAAACAGTTACAGGTAAACAGCTACTGGTAAACAGCTACAGGTAAACAGTTACAGGTAAACAGCTACCGGTAAACAGTTACAGGTAAACAGCTACCGGTAAACAGCTACAGGTAAACAGCTACAGGTAAACAGCTACCGGTAAACAGTTACAGGTAAACAGCTACAGGTAAACAGCTACAGGTAAACAGTTACAGGTAAACAGCTACAGGTAAACAGCTACAGGTAAACAGTTACAGGTAAACAGCTACAGGTAAACAGTTACAGGTAAACAGCTACCGGTAAACAGCTACAGGTAAACAGCTACAGGTAAACAGTTACAGGTAAACAGCTACCGGTAAACAGCTACAGGTAAACAGCTACAGGTAAACAGCTACAGGTAAACAGTTACAGGTAAACAGTTACAGGTAAACAGCTACCGGTAAACAGTTACAGGTAAACAGCTACAGGTAAACAGCTACAGGTAAACAGTTACAGGTAAACAGCTACAGGTAAACAGTTACAGGTAAACAGCTACAGGTAAACAGCTACCGGTAAACAGCTACCGGTAAACAGCTACAGGTAAACAGCTACAGGTAAACAGCTACCGGGAAACAGTTACAGGTAAACAGCTACAGGTAAACAGCTACAGGTAAACAGCTACAGGTAAACAGCTACCGGTAAACAGCTACAGGTAAACATCTACCGGTAAACAGCTACCGGTAAACAGCTACAGGTAAACAGTTACAGGTAAACAGCTACAGGTAAACAGCTACCATTAAACAGCTACAGGTAAAAGGCTACCGGTAAACAGTTACAGGTAAACAGCTACCGGTAAACAGCTACAGGTAAACAGCTACAGGTAAACAGTTACAGGTAAACAGCTACAGGTAAACAGCTACAGGTAAACAGTTACAGGTAAACAGCTACAGGTAAACAGCTACATGTAAACAGCTACAGGTAAACAGCTTGACAATTAGCTGAATGCAGGGGTACTGTAGGTCACTCCCTTCGAACACGTGCACCTGTGTACAAACCTCCTCTCCCAAATCAAAGTCTACCATTTTACTAAAGGAACAACCCAGGGCAATAATCACACGATATAGCTGGAGCAAACTCCACGGTCTGTAGCCCCCATTCTCTCCATACTCTCCCCCAGTCCCTCCGGATGTAACCAAGGACCCGGGATGTGGGTATTGTGTTGAAACAGTGGGAGAGCAGAGAGAAAGAGAGGCTGACAGCCACAGCTGGACTCCATGGCCACATCCTCTTTCACATGGCTGTCAATGCTTCTGTCGTGTTTATGTTTAAATAAATATGACCTATACTAGTTATGTATACGTGTGTGTGTGTGTGTGTGTGTGTGTGTGTGTGTGTGTGTGTGTGTGTGTGTGTGTGTGTGTGTGTGTGTGTGTGTGTGTGTGTGTGTGTGTGTGTGTGTGTGTGTGTGTGTGTGTGTGTGTGTGTGTGTGTGTGTGTGTGTGTGTGTGTGTGTGTGTGTGTGTGTGTGGTTGAGGTTGAGTGACCTGGAGCCAAGGATTAGAGCAAGTACCTATGACCTATGACCTTTTGAAGTCTGTTTGCATTGGATTTTTAGGTGAATCAAAAAGGAGTGAGTGAATATTAAATATCAATTTACATCACTCCTGTTTAGATTGAACTACTTACTTGAGGTTACTTGAAAATATAAACTGAAGCAACATTTTAAGTTTTTACAGTGTAGGCATAGTGTGAATATTGGAACACAAACAAATGATACGCTGCATTATTAAGGCACATTGGAATCTTCTTATAAGAATGACTAAAAAACAATTGGATCTTAATAAAGAACACCCTGCACGACAACTGGACCCATATCAGGGACCAGCATAGCACCATAACTGGACCTAAAGCAGGGACCAGCATAGAACCATAACTGGACCTAAAGCAGGGACCAGCATAGAACCATAACTGGACCTAAAGCAGGGACCAGCATAGAACCCTAACTGGACCTAAAGCAGGGACCAGCAAATAACCATAACTGGACCTAAAGCAGGGACCAGCATAGAACCATAACTGGACCTAAAGCAGGGACCAGCATAGAACCATAACTGGACCTAAAGCAGGGACCAGCATAGAACCATAACTGGACCTAAAGCAGGGACGAGCATAGAACCATAACTGGACCTAAAGCAGGGACCAGCATAGAACCAAAACTGGACATAAAGCAGGGACCAGCATAGAACCATAACTGGACCTAAAGCAGGGACCAGCATATAACCATAACTGGACCTAAAGCATGGACCGACATAGAACCATAACTGGACCTAAAGCAGGGACCAGCATAGAACCATAAGTGGACCTAAAGCAGGGACGAGCATAGAACCATAACTGGACCTAAATCAGGGACCAGCATAGAACCATAACTGGACCTAAAGCATGGACCGACATAGAACCATAACTGGACCCAAAGCATGGACAAACATAGAACCATAACCACCAAACACCACTGCTACAGAAGATGACAGGAGGAAACCTTTGCAGGAAGTCAGATACTGTGGGATGGACCATCGTGACAGATGTTTCCTCAAATGGCCTGTCCACATGTATGCCATACATATCCTGAATGTATCTGACAAACATGCTTCACAGACATCAGTACATGGAGGTTTGGAGCTCTCAAGTATTGAGAGGATGGACCATTTCAATGACACTGACACTCCATAGTTACTGACAGTCACACTGACACTCCATAGTTACTGACAGTCACACTGACAATCCATAGTTACTGACACTCCATAGTTACTGACAGTCACACTGACACTCCATAGTTACTGACAGTCCATAGTTACTGACAGTCACACTGACACCCCATAGTTACTGACAGTCACACTGACACTCTATAGTTACTGACAGTCACACTGACACTCCATAGTTACTGACAGTCACACTGACACTCCATAGTTACTGACAGTCCATAGTTACTGACAGTCACACTGACACCCCATAGTTACTGACAGTCACACTGACACCCCATAGTTACTGACAGTCACACTGACACCCCATAGTTACTGACAGTCACACTGACACCCCATAGTTACTGACAGTCACACTGACACTCCATAGTTACTGACAGTCACACTGACACTCCATAGTTACTGACAGTCACACTGACCATCCATAGTTACTGACAGTCACACTGACACTCCATAGTTACTGACAGTCACACTGACACCCCATAGTTACTGACAGTCACACTGACCATCCATAGTTACTGACAGTCACACTGACACTCCATAGTTACTGACAGTCACACTGACACTCCATAGTTACTGACAGTCACACTGACACTCCATAGTTACTGACAGTCACACTGACACTCCATAGTTACTGACAGTCACACTGACCATCCATAGTTACTGACAGTCACACTGACACTCCATAGTTACTGACAGTCACACTGACACTCCATAGTTACTGACAGTCACACTGACACTCCATAGTTACTGACAGTCACACTGACACTCCATAGTTACTGACAGTCACACTGACACTCCATAGTTACTGACAGTCACACTGACACTCCATAGTTACTGACAGAATAGTCATTGACACTAACCACGCAGGGGCAGAATGCGTGTTCTTAACATTTCAGCAGGGGTGTAAAAAGTACCCAGAAATTATACTTAAGTGAAAGTATGGGTACCGTCTCAAAACCGTACTCAAGGAGGGCGGCTGAGTGGCGCAGTGGGCAAGGCGCTCGCCACTAACACAGGAGATGCTGGTATCGAACCCAGCTCTCTGCGTTGCTACCGGCTTGGCCGGTCGTTCATACTAACACAATTGGCAGTGTTGGGGGTGGGAAAGCCGGTGGGTGGGGATTGGACGTTGTGGATAGCGACTCCTACAGGCCGGTTGGTGCGCCTGTACAGCAGAATCAGGAAGTATCGGGGGCAGCGTGAGCCTCCCACGCGTTACTCCTCGCCACTGAGAGATTGCGCTGTTCAGGTGAAAAGATGCGACAGCTGCCTCCTCGTGTACCGGAGGGGACATGTGATGCAAGGCTTGGTCCTCACTGCAGCCGACCAGTGGGAGGTATGGTCTAGCAACGTTCGAGACAGGGGAGGGGAGAATTGAAGGGAGAATTGGCGAGGCGAAATTGGGATGGGAGAAAAATAGAAAATAAGGAGAATAGTGGATAAAAATAAATAAAAAATCAAATCTGGCTAAAAACACACTTGAGTAAAAGTAAAAAAGTGTCTACTTTTTTAAGTACTAAAAAGTAAACACTTTTTTTCTGACTGTCTATTTTTCTGATAGCAGGTGTTTAATCAAATATCCCCGCTTTCTAGTCTTGCACAAGGACCAATCAGCATGGGTATGGGCGGGTTAATTTTCCATTGATGGAGATTTGATTGGCTGTTTTTAAATAAAGTGCGGCCACAGGATTAATAACGTTAACGTTAGGTCGGCCAGAGAAACAAATATACGAATTAAAATTGTACTTTGTACTTTGTAGGTCTGCATTTTAAAGGAGTAAAAAGTATGTTTTTATTTCTCTGAAATGTAATTGAGTAAAAGTACAAGTATACAAACCTAATAATACTAGAGTAAAGTACAAATCCCCCAAAACAGTACTTAAGTATTGTAACAAAGTACAATTACTCAAGTACTTTACACCCCTGCATTTCAGACACTTCCCTCGTGACTACATGTAGCCAGGCTTGAGTCAGGGCTGCCAATGAGGTACAATGTGTTTTTACGTACGATATTATAACCGGTAATTCCCTAATTATTGTATCCCCACATGTAAACATAATAGTGGGATCAAGTCTTAACAGTGTGAGGAGTGGATGTGCGTGTGCTCTACTTTTGAAACATGTTTTATTCTAAGCGGTAACAGCTGGCAGTGGGGATACTGTACCGAACATGGTGTAACGCGCTGAGTAGACAAGTTAAAACTGTTCCACTGGTGACCAATCACATCGCTGGTTACAGGCTGCCCCCGAGACTCACAGCTGCTGGGGACCAATCACAGCGCTGGTTACAAGCTGACCCCCGAGACTCACAGCTGCCTGCCGCCTGCCACAACAAGGTAATGTGAGCACTGGGGGACACACGTGTGGCCCTGCTGTGTCATGTGCAGTCAGCGTCTGCACACACACACACACACACACACACACACACACACACACACACACACACACACACACACACACACACACACACACACACACACACACACACACACACACGCACGCACGCACACACACACACATGCACATAAGCACACGCACACACATACATGCACACAGACACACACATACAGCCAATGTTTTCTGAACAGAGAGCTGATGAGACTAATAAACTACAGTCTGCCTCCCTCCCTCCCTCTCTCTCTCTCTCTCTCTCTCTCTCTCTCTCTCTCTCTCTCTCTCTCTCTCTCTCTCCTCCCTCTCTCTCTCTCTGTGTGCCTCCCTCCATTCCTGCTCTGTCCCCCTCTCTCTTCTCTCTCTCTCTCTCTCTCTCTCTCTCTCTCTCTCTCTCTCTCTCTCTCTCTCTCTCTCTCTCTCTCTCCCCCTCT
>NW_028169030.1:7500-13768 GCF_963971535.1 Notolepis coatsorum | reverse complement strand
ACACCCTCTTGGAAAGTGCTCTTGTCAATAGGAAGTCAGATCTGTTCCCGCTAACAGAAGTTGGCAGAACGGAGCTAGCTTGTAGCGTTTCTTTCTTTTTTTCTTTTTTTTTACCCATTCTTTTAGAACTGAACAAATTGCCCTCAGGGTCTTTGAGGAGACTCCATTTCTGCTCATTGTCTAGTTACTCTTATTTTGCTATTTGTGGGGATGTCACTTTTCATTAGCTGTCTGTGTGTTCTATCCTCTGTGTTTCTGGTGTTCTGTTAAAGTAGCAGCACATACTGCTTGTTTCTGGGGTCTCAGAGGTTTTACACAGGTCAGCTATTCTCACACACACACACACACACACACACACACACACACACACACACACACACACACACACACACACACACACACACACACACACACACACACACACACACACACACACACACACACACACACACACACACACACACACACACACACACACACACACACACACACACACACACACACACACACACACACACACACGCCACAGTACATTCATGAGTGATGCTCTTAAATGTACTTAAAATCTCTTTAGCCCGAGCGATCCGCCGGCGGACCGCAGATGACATCACGTCATAAATCCATCTCTCCAGACTGTATGGCATAATGTTGCATTTCTTTTTCAAATGTAGCCGAGAGTAAAGACCATGATCCTGTCAAAACAGCAGTCATAGTGTATATTTTCAACAATACGTTTGTTTACCAATAGGTTAAAGTGTTATTAGTGAGATTTTAGTTTATGGAATGTGTTCATAATTTAGCGAATATCCGGCAATTTGAATTCGCATCGCAATTTGGTTTGTAGTCATATGAGGAGAGGACATCCAGAGCTCTCAATGAGCGTTGAAATTTTCGAAAAACTACATTACCTAGCAAATGCCAGCTTCCTGCAAGAAAATGACTTGTGGCAGATTATCTACCACAAAACTGAACGTTATTGGCATACGATTGGAGCACAGTTAGTGTGTCTACCTTCTGTGAACGTTTAGCAAGAATCCGAGTTGCAAAGCGATTCAAAATGGCGGAGCCATATCCATTATTAGAAACAACCTGTACTTACAGTAGATTTCATTCACGGTTCTTGCTGCACGCCTTGAGATACTAAATCCAAATTGAACTCTGCCATTGGAACGAGTAGATTTGGTCCGATCCATAGATGTGCAACTTGGCCATAATAAGGTAATTTATAGGCCTGGTATTCTATATTCTATAATAATATTTTTAATTGCATGTGTCCATATGGAAGAATTCAGTACTGTATCTACAAAACCTTCTGTTTAATCATCTTCCCTTTATTAATTTGCTTAGATATTTTTTTACACATGATCTCAAGAAGGTGCTGAACGAGCTCAGTGGCAGTTTTTACATGTCTGGTCATTTTTAGCATGGTGTTATTCACTGTCAAAGATGCAAAGAAAAATCCTAATTTATATTCTCCTTTGTTTCATCACAATTTACTCAAGCCTAGTAACAGACACAATATTTCTGACACTGGTAATACATTCACTGAGATCCATAGATGTCCCTAGATACCAAGAACATGCAAATGGTCCTTGTAGAAGTGGAGCAATCTTCCATTTACTTAGGTATGTATTTTTAGTCAGATTTTCAGAATATATGGCTAGGGCTTAAGAGGTTAAAGACACACTGTTGTCGAACCTGGTTGATGCGATGATGCAGACCTGGAATGGTGCAGAGGTTTTCATTTGACAGAATGGACACACGCACGCGCACACACACACACACACACACACACACACACACACACACACACACACACACACACACACACACACACACACACACACACACACACACACACACACACACACACACACACACACACACACACACACACACACACACACACACACACACACACACACACACACACACACACACACACACACACACACACACACACACACACACACACACAAAATGAGCCATGACAGTGAACTGTAGAAATTGAGATTGAGTCATTTCTATATAAAAACATAGAACATAGTTTAATATCTGTGCTTCCACAGAGATCAGTTTATAGAGAGACACACGAGCATCTGACCAGAAAGTGACAAAGAGGTCTGGTCAGACACAGATTAAATACATAATTGAAATTACGAACATTAGACATCCAGATATGACAGAAAGGTAAACAAAATATGCCCCAGTTAGGGAATGAATAACACGATTGGCTCAATAGCCTTTGTTATGTCTTAACTGGAGAGGGAAATAGCCTTGGACCTCTCCTATCTCTTCAAACCTTGGTTCGTTGTTAAAGAGACACACAGACTCTGGTGTCTGGGCTGTAGTCAGACTAGTTGATCATATTAACGAGTCACAAGCCGTACAGAGATTTAACACAGATGGACATAGATAACATTTCCATTACAACACCTTTCTCTGATTCCCCCTCAGGCCAGTTAGCCAGACATACACACACACACGCACGCACGCACGCACACGCACGCACACACGCACGCATACACACACACACACACACACACACACACACACACACACACACACACACACACACACACACACACACACACACACACACACACACACACACACACACACACACACACACACACACACACACACACACACACACACACACACACATCCTATGGCTTTGCTCTCTCTCTCTCTCTCTCTCTCTCTCTCTCTCTCTCTCTCTCTCTCTCTCTCACATGCACACACACTCACATGCACACACTCACTCCTCATAGGGGGGTGCAGTAATCCAATATGAAACTGGGGCCTGTTTCCGATGCGGTGGCCCTAAATTGCCACTGACAACCCAACTGTGGCTGTGTCACACCCTGAGGGCCCTGGTGTGTGTGTGTGTGTCTGTGTGTCTGTGTGTGTCTGTGTGTGTGTGTGTGTGTGTCTGCATGGGTGTCTCTCTGTGTGTGTGTGTTTGTGCCCCCCCCCCCCCCCTCCCTGTGAATGTGGCCCTGGTCCTGTTCCACTTGACCTAGTCCACCTATTCCTATGTTGATGTTTGACGGTTGACGGCAGCCACACACACCCCAGTCAAATATACCCGTTTAAAAGAAATAGCACAATGTATTAAAATAGATAAATAAGAAATATGTCAAATAAAAAACAGCAAAATATCAAACTATACCATCAAACTTTCTGACCATATCGCCCACATCCCTACCGTGAATGTTCTTAAATCACTTTGAACCTCTGGAATATTATATCATCATGTATTCAATTCAATTAGTTAATTAAAATGAGGCATTTAATGTGTGTTTGTAATGCACATGTGAGCGTGGCAGCGTGTTTGTGTTTTGTGTTTGTGTCAGTATAGTTTGAGAAATGCTCTGTATCCGTGTTCCTCTGTGTGTGTGTGTGTGTGTGTGTGTGTGTGTGTGTGTGTGTGTGTGTGTGTGTGTGTGTGTGTGTGTGTGTGTGTGTGTGTGTGTGTGTGTGTGTGTGTGTGTGTGTGTGTGTGTGTGTGTGTGTGTGCGTGTGTGTGTGTGTCTGCGTGTACTCTACTGCCAAACCCCATCATCCCACCCACCACTCCTCCCCCACCCCCCAGGTCCCTGATCAGGCTTGTAGAGGTGCAAGGACACGGTAGTTCGGCCCTCGCCTACCGGTGTACACGCGCCCCCAGTGCACACACCTGCTTACTTATTAATGCCGCCACACGTCTCTGCTTGTCAAATATAAATGCATTGTTCAAATCGCGGGGAGGTCTGGAAGAAGAAAAACAGAAGGGAGCAGGCGGGTAGAGACGCAAAGAAAAAGAGGAATCTAAGAAGAAAGAGAATTGTGTTCTTCTCGCTAAGGCCGGCGCCCCCGAGGTGGTCGTCTGTGATGTTTCTTTGAGGGTGGAGGGAGGATGTTTAAAGTGGCTCCTAGGCTAGCGAGTGTTCTGCCAAGATATGCGGCGGCCATTTTGTTTGTTTGTTTGTTTGGTTTTTCCCGCCTTCGGGATAGAGTTTGTGTAAATGGTTGGCCCTACACACAAACAAGACAGACGATTCTGTTGAGGCCAAGATACTTGAGGGGGAAAAAACATGTTTAACTACGTTTACATTGTAGAAAAAAGGGTAGAGAGATGTGAAGGTTAATGACTGTGTTGGCTGTTCTTTCTTGACTAAGGGTGGCTTTCTTGCTGTTTGATGAGGGATGAGGTGGAAACACTGTGGAGTTTTTAAAGTGTTCATGAATTCATTCATAAAACAAGCCAAAGTTATTATACAGGTGTATTTTGTAGGGCTGTCGCGGTATGACATTTTCTCACGCGGTTGTGTGTGTGGCTAATCTTCTATACACAGTACATTTTGCAGAGTAAATTTTACTCAAACTGAGTAAAATTTTACTCAAACTGATCAGTTTGAAATTTTACTCAGTTTGAGTAAAATTTTACTCAGTTTGAGTAAATTTTACTCTGCGAAATTTACTGTGTAGCACTTCTATAATAAAAAAATAAAGATTTCATATATATATATATTTTTTTTATATATATCTGTATATATATTTTTTATTATTAAGACATGCGAGTTTACCCGCGATCGTGATTAGACAAAAATTCTAAGGTCGTAGGAGTCCCGAAACTATTTTAAACATGTTTGATAATCTATCCATTTGTCCCTCAACATTCTGAAATGTGATAAAAGTAGATTAGGGTGTTGCCTGCTCCTTTAAGAGTGATGCGTTGTGGGATATATACTGTGGGTGGGTATACGCAAGCAGCCAATAGTCAGTCACACATCCTTTCTCCAACTTAAAACTAACGTTATTTGAGTGAACATTTAACGTTATTATAACACTATTTTAACGTTAGTGAATTTGAATGCACATACATAGCTAGTTAAATATCACAATTTGTGTCATTGTTCATCATTGGGGGAAACTAGCCAATAGCTAGCCTATAGCTAACGTTATAGATAGCTAGCCTATAGATAAAGTTGTAGATAGCAAATGTTAACTAACGTTTGCAAACAAAGGTAACATTATCCAGTTGACATTACAGATCATAATAGCTATGATAACATTAACGAAGTGAGAGTAGGGATTAGGGAAACGTTAATGTAGTCCAGAGTGTAGCCGGGACGGTAGAGAGAGGCAGCACTTAATTTGCGTGTAACGTTAGTCAATAACATTAAGACTAAAGAGCTGCAAATGGAAATTAATTCCCAGTCCTTGAGAGAACGGTTTTCTGGTCTACTGTCACCACCTTACAGAGGGAATTACCCCGAAGTCCGGCTAGTTATAACAAGCAAGCTACATGACCGGCACTTCGGCCCAGGAGTGTTAGGAGAACGCTCCCCTGTACTCTACTACGGTTCAGATTAATACAGGAAAAGGTATACATTGGGGGCTCGAGTCCGGGATATGAAAATAAATCCTGATTTCATCTGAGTTGTAAACTGTATGGAAACATGAAGTTAGCTGGAAAACGGAGCCACGAGGCAATCTCGTCATTAAATGAACTGAGTTAAAAAAGATGACGCCCCATTTGGTATTTTTATTTTTTTTTACCACAGTTGTCGCGGTTGTCTGTTCTCCATCCGCGGGTGTCTTGACACACCACGGGATTGCGGTGATGCGGTTACCGCGACAGCCCTAGTATTTTGTCATAGGAAAGACAAAGTCACGGAGCACATAGGGGTCATCCTCGTAATAATGAATGTGAATGTCGCCTCAACCCTCAAGCCTGCAAAAGGTCACGGCGCTGTGGAATCTGCAGGTGTCTGGAGTAACCCACACGCCGGTTCGGTTGGACTGGTAAAACAAACAGAGGACGGCTCTGTCATCACTCCAGGCGCTGGACAAATCAGAGCTGGCTTTCCTTGTTAAATGAGACGTGGCCATGCGGGAGAGGGTTCCATTCACACTCCACAAGTCACACTGGTGTTGAAAGATGCCATTTTGGGACTCAGGTCACACTGGTGTTGAAAGACGTCACGTTGGGGCTCAGGTCACACTGGTGTTGAAAGGCGCCATTTTGGGACTCAGGTCACACTGGTGTTGAAAGATGCCATTTTGGGACTCAGGTCACACTGGTGTTGAAAGACGTCACGTTGGGGCTCAGGTCACACTGGTGTTGAAAGACGTCACGTTGGGGCTCAGGTCACACTGGTGTTGAAAGACGTCACGTTGGGGCTCAGGTCACACTGGTGTTGAAAGGCGCCATTTATTGAGTAGTGAATATTTGAGTTCCTTCTTATTCTCGGTTTCGACATAATTTGTTTAGAGGTTT
>NW_028169030.1:0-2500 GCF_963971535.1 Notolepis coatsorum | reverse complement strand
AAGAATATGTTGGAACTTAATGGATACGCTCTCATTGTGGGTGGCGATTTTAATGCGTGCTGGGATGCGGAGATGGATAGGTCCGGGACCTCTGAAACGAGCGACCAGAAACGGGCCTCTGAGGCCCTCAGGATGTGGGCCAAAGACACGGGGCTCACAGACCTCTGGCGCTTATGCAACCCCACCCTCAGAGATTACTCTCACCTGTCAGCCAGACACAAAAGCTTCTCTCGAATTGACTATGCATTCGCGTCCCCTAATATGTTTGATAGTTTCGATGTCTCATTGGTTCCCTTGGCTCTCTCAGACCACAAGGGGATTTTCCTTACGGCAACCTTTGGCAGGCTCTCCGCAAGAGCCCCCAGATGGCGTTTTAATTCGACCTTGCTAAAGAACGATGACTTCTGTTCTGAGTTCAGGAGTAAACTAGCTGAATTTTTGCAGATCAACGTTGGCACAGTAGAAGACCCTAGGGTCCTGTGGAACGCATTGAAAGGATTCATCAGGGGTCATGTCACACTATTTGCCTCCAATTTGCGAAAATCCCGGTCAAAAAAGCTAGAAGGACTGGAATCATTATATGCGGACCTATACGCATCCTTGCAAACTGACTATAATGAACGACTAAACACACAACGTAAGATAGTCAAAAAAGAAATAAACTCCATACTTAAACAACAGTCTGAGTTTTTGATACATAGGACAAGACAAAATTACTATTTTCACGGCTCCAGACCTAGCCATCTATTGGCAATGAAAATACGCTCAAATGATCATTTCTCAGATATCCCCTCGATTAGGACGAGCCAGGGTGCAGTCACTACTGATTCGAAAAAGATCAATGACACTTTTAAAGAGTTTTACTCACAGTTATATAGCTCAGAGGGTAATCTGGATGACTCTAGATTTGAATCGTTCATTGGCGGGCTTGAGATACCCCACATTTCTGAGGAAGAGGCCAAGGAACTGGGGAGACCGATTACTCTCGTAGAATTGAGGGAGACTATTGTTGAAATGCAGAGGGGTAAGGCGCCAGGCTGGGATGGTATTCCACCCGAAGTGTATTTAGCTTTCTGGGACCAACTGGGTCCATTGATGCTCGATATGATCAATTACGCTATCGAACAAGGGGAGTTCTCAAGAGATGTCAATATGGCGTTGATTTCTTTACTTCTCAAAAAGGACAAAGATCCCAATGATTGTGGTAGCTATAGACCCTTGAGTCTTCTCGGGGCCGATTTAAAGGTGTTTGCCAAGGTGCTGGCCCGTCGCCTGCAGAGATTTATGTCTGTATTGGTACACTGCGATCAAACTGGTTTTATCCCGGGGCGTCTGGCTGCAGATAATCTTAGGAGGCTGTTGCATGTAATCGATAACAGCAAAGACAATACAACTCCATCCACAGTTCTGTCTTTGGATGCCATGAAGGCGTTTGACAGACTTGAGTGGTCATACCTGTGGAAGGTACTTGAGGTCATGGGTCTTGGAAAGAGTTTTATTCATATGATTAAAGTCCTGTATGCCTCGCCGTCTGCGATGATACTGACAGGCAAAAACTGTTCCACACTCTTTCCAGTCTCCAGATCTTCTAGACAGGGTTGCCCTCTGAGCCCGGGACTGTTCGCGCTTTCCCTCGAACCTTTGGCCCAATTTATTAGGCAATCGGAGGACATCGTCCCCATAATGGTCAACAATACTCCACACAAAATTGCTCTCTATGCGGATGACCTGCTGATTTTCATGGACGACCCCTCCCGGTCGGCCACAAAATTATTGAGGATAATCGACGACTTTGGTAAATTGTCAGGTTTTAAGATTAACTGGAACAAATCAGCCTGCCTACCTCTTAATGAACTGGCCAAGGCGGTACGACTACCAGCTGATATCCCCATAGTAGAACATTTTAAATACTTGGGCATAGAGATATTCCCCACGCTGAACCAAACTACTAAGTACAACTTCACGGGTACTTATGATAAAATACGCCAGGATCTAGACAGGTGGTCGTCCCTTCCTAACTCCTTACAAGCCCGGGCTTCCATAATCAAAATGAACATCCTGCCTAGGATAAATTTTATTAGCTCAATGCTCCCCCTGCCCCCTCCAATAGACCACTGGCGCAAGGTACAATCGATGGTATCTAAGTTTGTCTGGAATAACAAACGCCCGAGAATCAAAAGGGCTACTACTCAACGTAGGAAACAAGATGGGGGCCTCGCAATCCCTGATTTTAAACTTTATTTCTGGTCCTTTTCACTGAGACCTCTGATGTGCTGGCTAGACCCTGTAGAGGCTGTATCGTGGCGCTCCTTAGAAGCGGCGGCGGTGTCTCCGCTAAGATTGCAGGATGTAGTGTACTCCACTGTCTCTATTGCGAAATGCCGGCTGAGGTATGGACCGATCATAACTCACGTGATCCAAACGTGGCGTAATGTACAGAGGTCGTGTGGGGTTAAATGCCCTTGGCACCTGGACTCTCCAATTTTTAATAACCAGCAAT
>NW_028169031.1:0-7000 GCF_963971535.1 Notolepis coatsorum | reverse complement strand
TTCCCTCCCTCTCTACAGTCTCTCTCTCTTTTCTTCCCTCCCTCTCTACAGCATCTCTCTCTTTTCTTCCCTCCCTCTCTACAGTCTCTCTCTCTTTTCTTCCCTCCCTCTCTACAGTCTCTCTCTCTCTTTTCTTTCCTCCCTCTCTACAGTATCTCTCTCTTTTCTTCCCTCCCTCTATACAGTATCTCTCTTTTCTTCCCTCCCTCTCTACAGTCTCTCTCTCTCTTTTCTTACCTCCCTATCTACAGTCTCTCTCTCTCTCTTTTCTTCCCTCCCTCTCTACAGTATCTCTCTCTCTTTTCTTCCATCCCTCTCTACAGTCTCTCTCTCTTTTCTTCCATCCCTCTCTACAGTTTCTCTCTCTCTTTTCTTCCCTCCCTCTCTACAGTTTCTCTCTCTTTTCTTCCCTCCCTCTCTACAGTCTATCTCTCTCTTTTCTTCCCTCCCTCTCTACAGTCTCTCTATCTCTCTCTTTTCTTCCCTCCCTCTCTACAGTATCTCTCTCTCTTATCTTCCATCCCTCTCTACAGTCTCTCTCTCTTTTCTTCCATCCCTCTCTACAGTTTCTCTCTCTCTTTTCTTCCCTCCCTCTCTACAGTATCTCTCTCTCTTTTCTTCCATCCCTCTCTACAGTCTCTCTCTCTTTTCTTCCATCCCTCTCTACAGTTTCTCTCTCTCTTTTCTTCCCTCCCTCTCTACAGTATCTCTCTCTTTTCTTCCCCTCCCTCTCTACAGTCTCTCTCTCTCTCTTTTCTTCCCTCCCTCTCTACAGTCTCTCGCTCTTTTTTTCCCTCCCTCTCTACAGCCTCTCTCGCTTTTCTTCCCTCCCTATCTACCGTCTCTCTCTCTTTTCTTCCCTCCCTCTCTACAGTCTCTCTCTCTCTTTTCTTCCCTCCCTCTCTACAGTCTCTCTCTCTTTTCTTCCCTCCCTCTCTACAGTATCTCTCTCTATATCTCTCTCTTTTCTTCCCTCCCTCTCTACAGCATCTCTCTCTTTTCCTCCCTCCCTCTCTACAGCCTCTCTCTCTTTTCTTCCCTCCCTATCTACAGTATCTCTCTCTTTCCTCCCTCCCTCTCTACAGTATCTCTCTCTTTTCTTCCCTCCCTCTCTACAGTCTCTCTCTCTCTCTTTTCTTCCCTCCCTCTCTACAGTCTCTCGCTCTTTTTTTCCCTCCCTCTCTACAGCCTCTCTCGCTTTTCTTCCCTCCCTATCTACCGTCTCTCTCTCTTTTCTTCCCTCCCTCTCTACAGTCTCTCTCTCTCTTTTCTTCCCTCCCTCTCTACAGTCTCTCTCTCTTTTCTTCCCTCCCTCTCTACAGTATCTCTCTCTATATCTCTCTCTTTTCTTCCCTCCTCTCTACAGCCTCTCTCTCTTTTCCTCCCTCCCTCTCTACAGCCTCTCTCTCTTTTCTTCCCTCCCTATCTACAGTATCTCTCTCTTTCCTCCCTCCCTCTCTACATTCTCTCTCTATTTTCTTCCCTCCCTCTCTACAGCCTCTCTCTCTCTTTTCTCCCCTCCCTCTCTACAGTCTCTCTCTCTTTTCCTCCCTCCCTCATTACAGTCTCTCTCTCTTTTCCTCCCTCCCTCTCTACAGTCTCTCTCTCTTTTCCTCCCTCCCTCTCTACAGTCTCTCTCTCTCTTTTCCTCCCTATCTACAGTCTCTCTCTCTCTCTTTTCCTCCCTCTCTACAGCCTCTCTCTCTCTATTTTCCTCCCTCTCTACAGCCTCTCTCTCTCTTTTCCTCCCTCCCTCTCTACAGTCTCTCTCTCTTTTCTTCTCTCCCTCTCTACAGTCTCTCTCTCTTTTCTCCCCTCCCTCTCTACAGTCTCTCTCTCTCTCTCTTTTCCTCCCTCCCTCTCTACAGTCTCTCTCTCTTTTCTTGCCTCCCTTTCTACAGTCTCTCTCTCTCTTTTCCTCCCTCCCTCTCTACAGTCTCTCTCTCTTTTCCTCCCTCCCTCTCTCCAGTCCTCTCGCTCTTTTCTTCCCTCCCTCTCTACAGTCTCTCTCTCTCTTTTCCTCCCTCCCTCTCTCCAGTCTCTCTCTTTTTTCTTCCCTCCCTCTCTACAGTCTCTCTTTCTTTTCTCCCCTCCCTCTCTACAGTCTCTCTCTCTCTCTCTTTTCCTCCTCCCTCTCTACAGTCTCTCTCTCTTTTCCTCCCTCTCTACAGTCTCTCTCTCTATTTTCTTCCCTCCCGCTCTACAGCCTCTCTCTCTTTTCTTCCCTCCCTCTCTACAGTCTCTCTCTCTCTCTCTTTTCTTCCATCCCTCTCTCCAGTATCTCTCTCTTTTCTTCCCTCCCTCTCTACAGTATCTCTCTCTTTTCCTCCCTCCCTCTCTACAGTCTCTCTCTCTTTTCTTCCCTCCCGATCTACAGTCTCTCTCTCTTTCCTCCCTCCCTCTCTACATTCTCTCTCTATTTTCTTCCCTCCCTCTCTACAGCCTCTCTCTCTCTCTTTTCTCCCCTCCCTCTCTACAGTCTCTCTCTCTTTTCCTCCCTCCCTCTCTACAGTCTCTCTCTCTTTTCCTCCCTCCCTCTCTACAGTCTCTCTCTCTCTTTTCCTCCCTCCCTCTCTACAGTCTCTCTCTCTCTTTTCCTCCCTATCTACAGTCTCTCTCTCTCTCTTTCCCTCCCTCTCTACAGCCTCTCTCTCTCTATTTTCCTCCCTCTCTACAGCCTCTCTCTCTCTTTTCCTCCCTCCCTCTCTACAGTCTCTCTCTCTTTTCTTCTCTCCCTCTCTACAGTCTCTCTCTCTTTTCTCCCCTCCCTCTCTACAGTCTCTCTCTCTCTCTCTTTTCCTCCCTCCCTCTCTACAGTCTCTCTCTCTTTTCTTGCCTCCCTTTCTACAGTCTCTCTCTCTTTTCCTCCCTCCCTCTCTACAGCCTATCTCTCTTTTCCTCCCTCCCTCTCTCCAGTCTCTCGCTCTTTTCTTCCCTCCCTCTCTACAGTCTCTCTCTCTCTTTTCCTCCCTCCCTCTCTCCAGTCTCTCTCTCTTTTCTTCCCTCCCTCTCTACAGTCTCTCTTTCTTTTCTCCCCTCCCTCTCTACAGTCTCTCTCTCTCTTTTCCTCCCTCCCTCTCTACAGTCTCTCTCTCTTTTCCTCCCTCTCTACAGTCTCTCTCTCTCTTTTCTTCCCTCCCTCTCTACAGTCTCTCTCTCTCTCTCTTTTCTTCCATCCCTCTCTCCAGTCTCTCTCTCTTTTCTTCCCTCCCTCTCTACAGTATCTCTCTCTCTTTTCTTCCCTCCCTCTCTACAGTATCTCTCTCTCTTTTCTTGCCTCCCTCTCTACAGTATCTCTCTCTTTTCTTCCTCCCTCTCTACAGTCTCTCTCTCTCTCTTTTCTTTCCTCCCTCTCTACAGTATCTCTCTCTTTTCCTCTCTTCCTCTCTACAGTCTCTCTCTCTTTTCTCCCCTCCCTCTCTACAGCATCTCTCTCTTTTCTTCCCTCCCTCTCTACAGTCTCTCTCTCTTTTCTTCCCTCCCTCTCTACAGTCTCTCTCTCTCTTTTCTTTCCTCCCTCTCTACAGTATCTCTCTCTTTTCTTCCCTCCCTCTATACAGTATCTCTCTTTTCTTCCCTCCCTCTCTACAGTCTCTCTCTCTCTTTTCTTACCTCCCTCTCTACAGTCTCTCTCTCTCTCTTTTCTTCCCTCCCTCTCTACAGTATCTCTCTCTCTTTTCTTCCATCCCTCTCTACAGTCTCTCTCTCTTTTCTTCCATCCCTCTCTACAGTTTCTCTCTCTCTTTTCTTCCCTCCCTCTCTACAGTTTCTCTCTCTTTTCTTCCCTCCCTCTCTACAGTCTATCTCTCTCTTTTCTTCCCTCCCTCTCTACAGTCTCTCTATCTCTCTCTTTTCTTCCCTCCCTCTCTACAGTATCTCTCTCTCTTATCTTCCATCCCTCTCTACAGTCTCTCTCTCTTTTCTTCCATCCCTCTCTACAGTTTCTCTCTCTCTTTTCTTCCCTCCCTCTCTACAGTATCTCTCTCTCTTTTCTTCCATCCCTCTCTACAGTCTCTCTCTCTTTTCTTCCATCCCTCTCTACAGTTTCTCTCTCTCTTTTCTTCCCTCCCTCTCTACAGTATCTCTCTCTTTTCTTCCCTCCCTCTCTACAGTCTCTCTCTCTCTCTTTTCTTCCCTCCCTCTCTACAGTCTCTCGCTCTTTTTTTCCCTCCCTCTCTACAGCCTCTCTCGCTTTTCTTCCCTCCCTATCTACCGTATCTCTCTCTTTTCTTCCCTCCCTCTCTACAGTCTCTCTCTCTCTTTTCTTCCCTCCCTCTCTACAGTCTCTCTCTCTTTTCTTCCCTCCCTCTCTACAGTATCTCTCTCTATATCTCTCTCTTTTCTTCCTCCCTCTCTACAGCCTCTCTCTCTTTTCCTCCTCCCTCTCTACAGCCTCTCTCTCTTTTCTTCCCTCCCTATCTACAGTATCTCTCTCTTTCCTCCCTCCCTCTCTACAGTATCTCTCTCTTTTCTTCCCTCCCTCTCTACAGTCTCTCTCTCTCTCTTTTCTTCCCTCCCTCTCTACAGTCTCTCGCTCTTTTTTTCCCTCCCTCTCTACAGCCTCTCTCGCTTTTCTTCCCTCCCTATCTACCGTCTCTCTCTCTTTTCTTCCCTCCCTCTCTACAGTCTCTCTCTCTCTTTTCTTCCCTCCCTCTCTACAGTCTCTCTCTCTTTCTTCCCTCCCTCTCTACAGTATCTCTCTCTATATCTCTCTCTTTTCTTCCCTCCCTCTCTACAGCCTCTCTCTCTTTTCCTCCCTCCCTCTCTACAGCCTCTCTCTCTTTTCTTCCCTCCCTATCTACAGTATCTCTCTCTTTCCTCCCTCCCTCTCTACATTCTCTCTCTATTTTCTTCCCTCCCTCTCTACAGCCTCTCTCTCTCTTTTCTCCCCTCCCTCTCTACAGTCTCTCTCTCTTTTCCTCCCTCCCTCATTACAGTCTCTCTCTCTTTTCCTCCCTCCCTCTCTACAGTCTCTCTCTCTTTTCCTCCCTCCCTCTCTACAGTCTCTCTCTCTCTTTTCCTCCCTATCTACAGTCTCTCTCTCTCTCTCTTTTCCTCCCTCTCTACAGCCTCTCTCTCTCTATTTTCCTCCCTCTCTACAGCCTCTCTCTCTCTTTTCCTCCCTCCCTCTCTACAGTCTCTCTCTCTTTTCTTCTCTCCCTCTCTACAGTCTCTCTCTCTTTTCTCCCCTCCCTCTCTACTGTCTCTCTCTCTCTCTCTTTTCCTCCCTCCCTCTCTACAGTCTCTCTCTCTTTTCTTGCCTCCCTTTCTACAGTCTCTCTCTCTCTTTTCCTCCCTCCCTCTCTACAGTCTCTCTCTCTTTTCCTCCCTCCCTCTCTCCAGTCTCTCGCTCTTTTCTTCCCTCACTCTCTACAGTCTCTCTCTCTCTTTTCCTCCCTCCCTCTCTCCAGTCTCTCTCTTTTTTCTTCCCTCCCTCTCTACAGTCTCTCTTTCTTTTCTCCCCTCCCTCTCTACAGTCTCTCTCTCTCTCTTTTCCTCCCTCCCTCTCTACAGTCTCTCTCTCTTTTCCTCCCTCTCTACAGTCTCTCTCTCTATTTTCTTCCCTCCCGCTCTACAGCCCTCTCTCTCTTTTCTTCCCTCCCTCTCTACAGTCTCTCTCTCTCTCTCTTTTCTTCCATCCCTCTCTCCAGTATCTCTCTCTTTTCTTCCCTCCCTCTCTACAGCCTCTCTCTCTTTTCCTCCCTCCCTCTCTACAGCCTCTCTCTCTTTCTTCCCTCCCTATCTACAGTATCTCTCTCTTTCCTCCCTCCCTCTCTACATTCTCTCTCTATTTTCTTCCCTCCCTCTCTACAGCCTCTCTCTCTCTTTTCTCCCCTCCCTCTCTACAGTCTCTCTCTCTTTTCCTCCCTCCCTCATTACAGTCTCTCTCTCTTTTCCTCCCTCCCTCTCTACAGTCTCTCTCTCTTTTCCTCCCTCCCTCTCTACAGTCTCTCTCTCTCTTTTCCTCCCTATCTACAGTCTCTCTCTCTCTCTTTTCCTCCCTCTCTACAGCCTCTCTCTCTCTATTTTCCTCCCTCTCTACAGCCTCTCTCTCTCTTTTCCTCCCTCCCTCTCTACAGTCTCTCTCTCTTTTCTTCTCTCCCTCTCTACAGTCTCTCTCTCTTTTCTCCCCTCCCTCTCTACAGTCTCTCTCTCTCTCTCTTTTCCTCCCTCCCTCTCTACAGTCTCTCTCTCTTTTCTTGCCTCCCTTTCTACAGTCTCTCTCTCTCTTTTCCTCCCTCCCTCTCTACAGTCTCTCTCTCTTTTCCTCCCTCCCTCTCTCCAGTCTCTCGCTCTTTTCTTCCCTCCCTCTCTACAGTCTCTCTCTCTCTTTTCCCTCTCCCTCTCTCCAGTCTCTCTCTTTTTTCTTCCCTCCCTCTCTACAGTCTCTCTTTCTTTTCTCCCCTCCCTCTCTACAGTCTCTCTCTCTCTCTCTTTTCCTCCCTCCCTCTCTACAGTCTCTCTCTCTTTTCCTCCCTCTCTACAGTCTCTCTCTCTATTTTCTTCCCTCCCGCTCTACAGCCTCTCTCTCTTTTCTTCCCTCCCTCTCTACAGTCTCTCTCTCTCTCTCTTTTCTTCCATCCCTCTCTCCAGTATCTCTCTCTTTTCTTCCCTCCCTCTCTACAGTATCTCTCTCTTTTCCTCCCTCCCTCTCTACAGTCTCTCTCTCTCTTTTCTTCCCTCCCAATCTACAGTCTCTCTCTCTTTCCTCTCCTCCCTCTCTACATTCTCTCTCTATTTTCTTCCCTCCCTCTCTACAGCCTCTCTCTCTCTCTTTTCTCCCCTCCCTCTCTACAGTCTCTCTCTCTTTTCCTCCCTCCCTCTCTACAGTCTCTCTCTCTTTTCCACCCTCCCTCTCTACAGTCTCTCTCTCTCTTTTCCTCCCTCCCTCTCTACAGTCTCTCTCTCTCTTTTCCTCCTATCTACAGTCTCTCTCTCTCTCTTTCCCTCCCTCTCTACAGCCTCTCTCTCTCTATTTTCCTCCCTCTCTACAGCCTCT
>NW_028169033.1:133521-148521 GCF_963971535.1 Notolepis coatsorum | reverse complement strand
AGGTGGTGGTCTGGTTCTGGCTGAGAGGAGGGTCAGAGGGCCAGATCAACTTGCGAGCATATTCTTATTTACAATTCTCATTGTAAATAATTATTTGTTCTTAATTGACCTGCCTGGTTAAATAAAGGTTAAATAAAAAAACAATGTCATCTAAAACAGCATTGGCAGGTCAAGAGAGAAAGAGAGAAAGAGAGAGAGAGAGAGAGAGAGAGAGAGAGAGAGAGAGAGAGAGAGAGAGAGAGAGAGAGAGAGAGAGAGAGAGAGAGAGAGAGAGAGAGAGAGAGAGAGAGAGAGAGAGAGAGAGAGAGAGAGAGAGAGGGAGAAGAGCGACAGGGGGGCTGGTCACTTGGGCCAGGCCAGGCCACAGCGGCGACCAACAAACACGCCCCACATTCGATCAGGCTAACGCTTTATCTACACACACCCCCCCCCCATCCGTGCTTTCTTCGACCACGACTTCGTTTCCTCCTCTCTGCCACTCCGGAGCTCATTACACGAAATGATCAAATAAGTCATAATACCAGCATTCAAATGCTCTGCTTAGTGGCAGACGTTGGGACAGATGCACGGAGAAGCACAGTGAAACCCAACACATCATCACATATCATATGATATCGGTCAGTCAGAGAATACAGATTTTTCCAAATGTGCATTTGTTTATTTGCTGTTGGTCCCCAACTAGTATCCATATATTATTATAGGCCTACTTTATAGAGATAATGGCGAGTTAAATTATAATGCTCACACCACAAATGAAAGAAAAAAACCTGACTTTTCTTTATTCCTTCTCTCTTCCTTCTATTTCTCTCTTTAAGATAAGATGATCCTTTATTAATCCCTTGGGGAAATGTGGGTGTCAAAGCAGCATGGGGGGGGGGGGGGGGGTACAAGGTGGGTGTAGCTGAGGGGTACAATTCCCTGACTGTATTGTTAGATATGATATTTAATACCACTACCTCATGTACTTTAACTTCTGGCCACCCAGTACAAGATATAAGTATGATGAACACTTTCCCACCTGATGAAACGAACCAACACAAATGGACCAAATCGAATATTTAATACAGCAAAGGGTGTACACAATATTCACTTAATTACATTTATGATTTGAAATGTTAAGTATGCACTTTTATGGCAAATGAGTATTCGTAGGTAAATCAACATTGAATGTCCAATCTCTGGTTGCGCAGGGAGTAAGTATACAACCTGGAATATTTAGGAAACGATAGCGATAGTACTTAAATAATTATAGCTGGATACACTAAGGGGGGGGGGGGGGTCCCGCTGGTTGTAATACAGTAGGAGGGGGGGGTTAGAGAAGTCGCTGGCGGTATCCCATCTGGCCGACGGTGTCTTGGGAGAATCCAAAGTCTTAGACCCAGTGCCCACAGAACCTCGGGCCGTAGACGAACACAGCTGGACCCTCTGTGGAACGGTATCTGCCGGTCCACAACGGAGAGACGTGGTGCGACCTCACGTGTAGAGCGCCGCCTCACCTGTAGTCCTCTCCGGGGGGTAATTCCAACACTCGACAGTGTTGGCCTTTATCCATGGAATAATCAAAGCACATAAAGCATAATCCAAGAGCCGTGGAAGGCTTGCCGTCGTCGGGTAGAGTAATCCAATATACAGGTCCAGTCGCTCTTGACCCGGAGCTCCTCGGATGCAATCACCACTAGGGGTTTGACCAGCCTGGATAAGCGTCCAGATAACGTCAGGAACGATGGGGGTACTGATAACTGTAGAACTCGAACCGAACGATGCACCATACATAAATAGACTATTATTAGCTTAATAGAATACGTCCAACTCGACGGTATGGTGCCAAACTATGACCATTCAACTATTAATCTACACGATATCTCAATGCCTATTCTGGGCCAAGTAGGCCCTACTACACCGCATGTGCTTCGTGGGGAGGCTTTTGCGTCTGTCACTCTGTTGGAGGGTAAAGAACTGGACTAAAAGAAAGTTCTACTTTACGAGCGTCATATATATATGCGCTCTGAACAAATAGTACCACACGTATTTCGCCCAGCATATTACTGCGCGGAACCGGGGGCTGCCTCGACATGTTAGGCGGCACGATTGAACTTGAACCTAGGGGTATGGCAACCTGGCGCCAGGTTCTAGTCCAATGGTAGAATGAAACTATTATGGGCTGTTTAGTAGAAACGGGGATATTCAATGCATATTGTACAAGGAATATACAGGGGATATCAAACGATATACAAATATAATTAAATATATATATATAAATAAATATACATATTCGGTTTAATCTGATCCTTCACAACAGCCGCCCCCTAATTAGTCCCACCTAATTAGCTAAGCAGAGACAGATTATCCGCACTGTCTTCCACTCAAGGTCCGCTGTAAGGTCAGTCAACTCACAAAGTCATAGGGTCATGGTCATCATCGATAGTATCTGGGAGTCGGGGCAGTTCTATGAGCCTCGCCACGGGCCGTGTGTAGGTGCGCCCTTGGACGAGTACTTCAGCTGCTCGGACCTTGCCATCGGCACCGGTGATCACTTTGCTTACGCGGCCAGCCGGCCACATAGCTCTGGGGAGTGACTGGTCAACTATCATGACGACTGTTCCTTCTGTCAAATTGTCTCTCTCTTTTACCCACTTCTGGCGGGTCTGTAGAGACGGCAGGTAGTGAAGTAGGAAGCTGCTCCAAAACTTGTCAGCTAGTACTTGGCTGTACCTCCACATTCTTCGGCCGTTCGCTTCTTCGGGCGTGTACATTGTCTGGGGTAGCGCGGGGTCCAGCCGCCCCATTAGGAGTGTGTTGGGGGTGACTGGGTCGACATCTGCTACATCACTGGAGACGTAACCGAGAGGTTTGGAGTTCAATACTCCCTCGATCTCTGTGAGGACTGTCATTAGGACTTCCTCTGCCACAGTCTGGGCTCCGAGTACGGCATACAGGGCTGTCTTTATAGAACGTACTTCTCTTTCCCAGGTTCCACCGAAGTGGGGTGCGTTCGGGGGATTAAACTGGAAGTCAACCTGGGCTGGAGCGAGGTGGGTCTTAAGTTCTGGGCCCATAGCTTGGAAGCTCTCTCTCAGCTCTCTTTCTCCGCCTTTGAAGTTGGTCCCGTGATCAGACAACAATGTAGACGGTTGTCCTTTCCGTGATATAAATCTCCGGAAGGCCATAAGGAATGAGTCTGTGCTCATGGTCGGAAGGAGCTCGATATGTATCGCTCTGGTGGTCATGCATTTGAATACAATACCCCACCGCTTCTCGGTGCCTCTTCCTCTCTTTATATACAACGGGCCAAAACAGTCCATGCCTGTGGAGTGGAATGGCTTGTCGCCGATTCGGAGGCGACAGGGGGGTAGGTCAGCCATCCGTGGTATGCTGGGCTGCGCGCGCCACTTACGGCAGTCTAGACAGGTTCGCTGGAAGCGCCGTACTGCTTCTCTCCCTTGTAATATCCAATAACGACGTCTGATCTCCGCGAAGACTCTCTCTGCTCCTGCGTGGTGCACATCCTCGTCGTATTTCTTTATGATCAGCTCTGTGACCTTGTGTCGGCTGTTCAAGACGATCGGGTGCTTAATGTCATCTGGTAGATCGGGGGCTCTCCGCAGGCGACCACCCACTCTGATGAGATTATGTGCGTCACTCTCTGGTGCCAGGTGAATCAGTCTGCTGTCTGATGGGACGGGGTTTCCTCCCTGTAGACAGTCTAGCTCATCGGGGAACGAGTCTCTCTGGGCTCGTTGTAGTAGAAGAAGTTCTGCTTCTTCGTAGTCAGCTGCTGACATGTCAGTGGTGGACTGAATCTCTGGGTGGTGCCGCAGGAATGTCCTTTGTTGCGCACTCTCTAGGGTAATGCAGTCATCTATGTTCGGGTCTGTGGAGGCGACAGTGCTCAGTCCACAGAACATAGGCTTCTTGTTCTCAGCCTCCTCTCTACTTGCTTCCCTCGGGGTGGGCGTAGGCCAATCTCCTTCTGGGAGCTGGAGGAATGCTGGTCCGTCACTGTAGATGTTGTGACGGGTTAGGTCATCCAGGGACATTCCCCGGGTGATGACGTCAGCTGGGTTGTGTTTGGTATCCACATATCTCCAGCTTGCTTCTTCTGTTAGTTCCTGAATCTCGGTGACTCTGACTCCTACGAAGACTTTGTATCTGCATGAATCAGACTTAATCCATGTGAGTACTGTTGTGGAATCTGACCACAAGATTGTTCTATGCACCGGAATGGTGAGTTCACGTTGGATTAACGTGGCTAGATGCGCTCCTGCGAGGGCTGCGCAGAGCTCTAGACGTGGGATAGATTGTTGCTTACGTGGGGCTATCCTTGAGCGGGCCAGTATGAAAGCAGTGTGTATCTCTCCTCCCATCTCTTGGGCACGTAAATAAGCAACCGATCCGTAGGCTACTTCGGAGGCATCGCTGAAGACGTGTAGCTCAATCTCGCATGTCTCTGGCCTCACTGTGGATGGGAAGTAGCTGCGGCGTATGTTGACACCTGGGAGTGAGCGGAGTTCCGTCTCCCACTCTCTCCATGTTGAGGCAAGGTGTGCGGGTATTGGGTCGTCCCAGCCCTGGTCCTTGTCCCATAGTGCTCGTACAATCATCTTTGCCCTGGTGGTGTAAGGTAGAATACATCCCAGCGGGTCATATTGTCTGGCGAGTGTTCTGTACACACTCCGTCTGGTGGTCGGTATCGCCGCCGACCTTCCTTGCTCTGGAGCCAAGGGTTTGTGTCTATAGTGGAGCGAGTCTGTTTTGAAGCGCCAGACTAATCCTAGTGTCATTTCTTGGGCTTCTCCTGGGATTGTCGCCATCCAGGTCTCGCTGCTGGCAGCCTTGTCTGCGGAGGAGAGGCTGCGCAATACGTGCGGGTCACTGCTGGCCCACTGCCTGAGATCAAAGCCTCCTTTGATTAGGGAGGCGCGTAGCTTGATTAGGAGAGCCTCGGCTTCTTCTTGAGTCGAGACGCTTTGTAGACAGTTGTCTACGTAGAAACTGTTCTTCACACTGTGTTGGACCACTTCATCTGCTGCTGGGTCCTCTGTGACGTGTTTCTGTAGTGCAAATGTAGCACAGCACGGGCTGCATGTGGTTCCGAAGGGGAGTACTTCCCACTGGTAGATGGATGGGTTCTCATCTCCGATCTTCTCTCTCCATAGGAACCGTAGCAGAGGCTTGTCCTCCTCTACTAGTCTCACTTGCAAGAACATCCCTTTGATATCCCCGCTTATAGCCACCTTGTCCTGGCGGAAGCGCAGTAGCACGCCTAGTAGGGAGGGGCCGAGTGTGGGGCCGGGCAAGAGCTCTTTATTCAGATTTTGGGATCCGATCTGGTAGCTGCAGTTAAACACAATGCGATCCTTGCCATTGTGATGGACCTTGTGATGCGGCACGTACCATGATTCGGTCGTCTGATCGGCCTCTTTAATGTCAATCTTTGTTACGTGTCCCGCTGTGATTAGCTTCTCAATCTCAGCTCGGTACACACTCTGTTGAGCGGGGTCTTTGGCTAGGCGCCGCTCTGTGTTCAGTAGATAGCGCTCCGTGGCGTCTTTCTTTGCGTGAAAGGGGGGCATTCCCTCTCTCCTCAGGAGTGGAGTTGCGTATCTCATCACTCCGCCGACTGTGACTCTCTTTGTCCCCTGCTCGAGTAGGTGGATGGCGTAAATGTCTTCTTTAGAGCGAATGTCTTTCTTTTCGTTCTTAAAGGGCATTGTCTCTAGGGTCCATAGCCTCTCGACATGCTGCAGGAGAGTGGTGTCTTCTTCTGTCGTTCGGGAGTGGAAGCAGCTAGTGGCTGCGGTTCGGTTGAGAGATTTAGCGAGGGGGCCTTGTAATGTCCATCCTAAGCGGGTCTCGACGGCTGCAGGACAGCCTCGGGGACCGGTATGGACCCGGTCAATCGGGACTATGAGTTCTGCATGGTCGGAGCCTATCAACAGGGTCGGGGTAGCGCCGTTTATGAGCGGGATAGGTAATTGGCGCAGGTGCACATATTTATCCATCAACTTGGTGACAGGGTAGGTGTACTGCGAGAGTCCTATTTCTTGGCTGGTGAAAGCATTTGTGATCTTGTACTGTCGCTCTGGCTGCCCGTTGGCTGCGATAGTGAAGGAGACATTCTCGCCCTTTATCGTCTTCAAATCTCTTCTTATTGTCCGAATCGTCATTTCGTTCTTGCTCCCCCGCAGTCCCAGTTGAGTCGCAGCGGAGGCGAGCAGAAGGGTCTTCTCTGACCCGTCATCAAGGACGGCGTAAGTGTCCATGACTTTATCCTGGTAGCTCAATGTCACACGGACTACCTTTAAGAGCACTTGAGCTCCGTTGCTGCTGGCGGGGTCAATGTACATGACACTTGCCTTGGTGCCGCTCCGTGGTGCAGGTGTAGGCCGTCTTCCGTTACTATCGTGTAGTATATCTAGATGGGCTCCATCGCACCGGCTGCACCTTTTCTTTAGGCGGCATTCGGCTGCCATGTGGGGCCGCGCACATCGATAACAGCGCCGGTTGGACTTTATCCATTGGCTCACTTCTTCTGCATTTATCTTTGTGAATGTGTCACATTGTGACAGCCAGTGTTCTTTCTCACAGTAGGGACACGCTATCTTCCACTTCTCCTTCCTCGAGGGGGTGCTGTGACTCTTACTGCTCGGTACTGACTCTGATTGGTGCATGACAGTCACCGATCTTCTTCCATCATTTATTCTCCTGGGTCCCTCTCTGGAGCTTGGCGTGCTCCGCCCGAAGGTGTCCAGTCGTAAGCTGCTGACCTCTCTCGCCAGGAAGTCGGCCAGATCAAGGAAGGATGGCTCGGGGCCGTCGGGATCTCGGTAGTCCCTCTGCCGCCGAAAGCGCTCCTGTCTTGCGGGTGGCAGCTTCTCCAAAATCCTCTCAACGTTAGAGTTGGCGTACAGCTCATGCCTGCCCTTCTCCCGTTGAGCTCCCAGCATCCCCACCAGGGACTGCACTTTGATTGACAGGTCATCTAGTGAGCGATTGTCTGTGGCTGGGGGTAGGCGGTCAATATGCCTTATCTCCTGGATTACGTAATCCCATATACGTCCATATCTTTGATCCAGCGCTGCAAGGGCCGCTGTGTATGGGGTCGAGGAGGTAGCATAGGCTAGCGCTATATTGTGTGCTCGCTGTACTTTCAGGTGCTTCAATAATATTGCATACTTGTGGCGTTCATCAATGACATCCACCAGCATTGTCTCTAAGCACATCCGGAGCTCCGTGTACTGTGCTCGACTCTCATAGACGAAGTCTGGGATTGATGGCGTGGCGTTGTATGACGCCGTGGATGGCGAATACATCGGCGAGCGTTGGGGGAGAGACCTCCTGGGCGAGTCCCCTCTTGCGCCTCGCTGTGGGCCGGTACTGGCAGGGTACCATGGCCCGCTGGTCCAGGTACTGTTCCTCGGGGCTGGTCGTGCGTCGTGCTCACCCGTAAATAGAGTCGGGGGTCTGTAGCGCAGCGCCGCGGGGGTATAGCCTGGACTGTATGGGACCTCCTGGTCCGGTGGAGTACTGTGCTGTCGTCGGGCTTGGTTCTCCTCTTCTCCCTCTTCTTCTTCTATCAAATCTTCCAGATCTTGTAATCGTTTATTTAGCTTCTCCGCAGTGTAGGCCGCTCCTTCCTTGTAGCTGGGTCTCGCTTGGACCGGTATGGGAAGGGGGTCTGCGGGGGGTCTAGACTCGGTCTGTTGGTCAAGTTCAGGGTCGCTTGCTCGTTGCGGTGACGCTGCTCTTGACTGCTGTCTCGACGAGTTCCTTGAGCCCCTGGCGGAGGGAGAGGGAGTTGTCCTTTTGATCAGCTGCTCTATTAGTTGCGCTTGTAGTCTGTCGCGCTCTGCGTCTCTTTGGGCACCGGCAGCGGTGCGCTGGGCGTCGGCGCGGTCTCTTGCCATATTCTCTTCCATCTGGAAGCGTCTCATCTCCAGACTTGTGCGCTGTTCTTCGCTCCGTTGCTGTGCTTGGAGGTGTTCGCGCTCGCTGGTCGCCTGGGCTTGGAGACGTTCGCGCTCGCTAAGCGTCTGTGCTTGGAGCCGATCGCGTTCGGTAGAGGCTGTCAGGCTGACGAGGAACGCCTGTTGTAGTATCCTCTCCGCTTCGCTGGGGGAAGGCGGTAGTGGAGGTGAGCCGCTTCTGCGTGAACCGCTCCTGGGGGTACTCGTTGGGGAGTCCTGGAGCTCTAGTTCCTCGGCGCTCTCCTCTTCTTCTTCCGTGCAGAGTTCTCTCTCTGTAGGGTTGTCTTCCTCCCGGGGCGTGTCGGGGACTACTTCTTTAGTAGTGGCGGGGGGTAAAGGCATGTCAATTCCCTCCTGGTCTCCACCGTGGGCTTGGTCAGTTACATTAGGACCTACTAGGGCCTCTGTGGTCGGGGAAACCTGGTCGTTAAGGTCAGACATAATTTTACTTTCTACTTTTACTACGTTTACCGTTTGTCGAAGGCTAGGTAGTTGACTGACAGTGTAAGCCTCTAAGTACTGAGGTGTCTGTCGTCTGCGCCGCGGGCGTTCTAGGTTAGGAGGATCGTTTCGTGGAGTGTTCATCATAGGCCATTTCGATATTAATAACACTATATTAATATTACACTAGTTACCATCCGGCTCGAAGGACCAATTGTAGCTGAGGGGTACAATTCCCTGACTGTATTGTTAGATATGATATTTAATACCACTACCTCATGTACTTTAACTTCTGGCCACCCAGTACAAGATATAAGTATGATGAACACTTTCCCACCTGATGAAACGAACCAACACAAATGGACCAAATCGAATATTTAATACAGCAAAGGGTGTACACAATATTCACTTAATTACATTTATGATTTGAAATGTTAAGTATGCACTTTTATGGCAAATGAGTATTCGTAGGTAAATCAACATTGAATGTCCAATCTCTGGTTGCGCAGGGAGTAAGTATACAACCTGGAATATTTAGGAAACGATAGCGATAGTACTTAAATAATTATAGCTGGATACACTAAGGGGGGGGGGGGGTCCCGCTGGTTGTAATACAGTAGGAGGGGGGGGGTTAGAGAAGTCGCTGGCGGTATCCCATCTGGCCGACGGTGTCTTGGGAGAATCCAAAGTCTTAGACCCAGTGCCCACAGAACCTCGGGCCGTAGACGAACACAGCTGGACCCTCTGTGGAACGGTATCTGCCGGTCCACAACGGAGAGACGTGGTGCGACCTCACGTGTAGAGCGCCGCCTCACCTGTAGTCCTCTCCGGGGGGTAATTCCAACACTCGACAGTGTTGGCCTTTATCCATGGAATAATCAAAGCACATAAAGCATAATCCAAGAGCCGTGGAAGGCTCGCCGTCGTCGGGTAGAGTAATCCAATATACAGGTCCAGTCGCTCTTGACCCGGAGCTCCTCGGATGCAATCACCACTAGGGGTCTGACCAGCCTGGATAAGCGTCCAGATAACGTCAGGAACGATGGGGGTACTGATAACTGTAGAACTCGAACCGAACGATGCACCATACATAAATAGACTATTATTAGCTTAATAGAATACGTCCAACTCGACGGTATGGTGCCAAACTATGACCATTCAACTATTAATCTACACGATATCTCAATGCCTATTCTGGGCCAAGTAGGCCCTACTACACCGCACGTGCTTCGTGGGGAGGCTTTTGCGTCTGTCACTCTGTTGGAGGGTAAAGAACTGGACTAAAAGAAAGTTCTACTTTACGAGCGTCATATATATATGCGCTCTGAACAAATAGTACCACACGTATTTCGCCCGGCATATTACTGCGCGGAACCGGGGGCTGCCTCGACATGTTAGGCGGCACGATTGAACTTGAACCTAGGGGTATGGCAACCTGGCGCCAGGTTCTAGTCCAATGGTAGAATGAAACTATTATGGGCTGTTTAGTAGAAACGGGGATATTCAATGCATATTGTACAAGGAATATACAGGGGATATCAAACGATATACAAATATAATTAAATATATATATATAAATAAATATACATATTCGGTTTAATCTGATCCTTCACAACAGTGGGGGATACAGAGTTCACAGTCCTATACAGTCCTGCTTCTGTTATAAATACAACTTAATGAGACATTTAATCCTTGTGTTGTGTTAATTAAAACACAATGAATATATGTGGATGAAAAAAATAGCAATACCATGTCTGCTACCTTATAATTTCATTGAGCTGTAATCAACACAACAAATGCCCCTTTTCCACTGCATGGTACCTACTCGACTCGACTCGACTCTACTCGGCTTTTTCGGTTTTCCATTGCCAACATTTGCGGATGGTACCTGGTACCGGGTACTTTTTTAGTACCTGCTTTGTCGAGGTTCCAAGCGAGTAGAAGCGATACTAGAAAAGTGACGTGAAACACTGCAGACCACTGAAGAGAGAATCGTCACTACGTTATCATTGCGCTACAAGGGAGACGTCCTGCCCAAAACACAACACCGCCATCTTTATCCTCGCGTAGCATTCATTATTTGTTTGCAGCAGGAACAAATTGCAATAAACAAAAAAGGATACATTCACTGTGTATTCTGCGTCATTTATTGATGAAACAAAACCAACATCAACACAATTTACCACCAAGAGCGGAGAGTTTAGTCCCACAAAAAGATAGCTGATTTGTTAGCTTACGTGCTAATGTGATTGCATTTTACCATTATAATAGTTAGCATTGCGGCTAGCGTACATAGCATGCAAAGATCAATATAACTTGCTATTGATTGTTTGTACTTGACATGGACCACACACATTGACAGTGTTGTGAAGAAGGCACGACAACGCCTCTACTTCCTCAGGCGCCTAAGGAAGTTCCAAGTCAGTCAGAAGATCCTTAAGAACTTCTACTCATGTACAATAGAGAGCATCTTGACTGGCAACATCACCTCCTGGTTTGGGAATAGCACTGCACAAGACCGAAGCAGACTACAAAGAGTGACACGTTCAGCCGAACGCACAATTGGAGGGGGGCTCCCCACCCTCCAGAACATTTACAACAAGCGTTGCAAGGGCAAGGCTAAGAGAATCATTAAAGACTCCAGTCACCCGAACAACTGCCTCTTTGAACTGCTGCGGTCAGGCAAGCGATACCGGAGTCTCAAGGCGAGCACAGAAAGACTCAGAAGAAGCTTCTATCCCCAGGCCATCAGGCTGCTAAACGAACAATGAACACTACACAACAACAACCACCAAACGCACATAGCACACACATCCACACGCACACACTCACTTTAAACAAACACACTGTAGCACCCACTCCACACACTTTATAGCACACACCCACTTTAAACAAACACACTGTAGCACCCACTCCCCACACTTTATATTTATTGATGAAGGATTGCACTACAACTCGTACACCTTACTGTAAATTGTACCTAAATTGTACCTCATCCCATTTCTGCTTTGCACTATATAGTACTGTACATTAGTACACTGCATAGTATTGTATATTATATGGTAACTCAGAACATTGTACATATGTCTATACCGAACACTGTGACCTCATTTTCTTCTTCTAAATTACATGCTATACTATGTTATTTGATACTATCTTGTCTAGCACAGTCTCTGGAGCGTAACAGTAAGAAGCATTTTGTATGAAAGTATTCTGTACTTCTGTATGACAACTATTAAAGAAACTTGAAACTTGAAACTACTAGTAACGTTAATGCTAGTAGAATAGACACAACGTGAGGTAATCATCATCATCCATTTTAAACCGGTTATTACCTAATGCTAACGTTAGTAGAATAGACACGAGAGGTAACGTTAACGCTAGTAGAATAGACACGAGAGGTAATGTTAACGCTAGTAGAATAGACAAGAGAGGTAATGTTAACGTTAGTAGAATAGACACGAGAGGTAACGCTAACGCTAGTAGAATAGACACGAGAGGTAACGTTAACGTTAGTAGAATAGACACGAGAGGTAACGTTAACGTTAGCAGAATAGACACAACGAGAGTCTGGTTAATGTTGTTATTGATTGATTGATTGAAAACTGTGTTTACTCTGGCTTGCTCTAAGCCCTCACGGACATAGCTATGCTCACGGAGCTCTCATGCTGTACGCCAGCGGCCCCGCCTCCCCACACGGAGACAAATGGAGTACTACCAGCAGTGGAAAACTAACGAAGTACCAGGTACCTAAAGCGAGTAGAGTAGAGTCGAGTAGGTACTATGCAATGGAAAAGAGGCAAAAGGGATCCAATGGCAATCACTTGTGGCCATATTCAAACTCATTTACTCTCAATAACTGTCAAACTAAATTAATGTGTGCAAAACTGTTTAGAGTTTTTGGATGTGTGTGAGATTATGTGCAAAATAAATCTACATTGTTTTTGGTGAAGTGCCCCTTTAACTTAAATTGTATGCAAATAAATAATTGAATCAACACACGTACCTTGAAAACACCATATCCCTCATCCAGATGAATAACCTGTTAAACTGAGAAGGGAGGGATGAAGGGGTGGTCTGTCCATGGCATTCACCACTATGCTAACAGTTATGAAGGAGTGGTCTGTTCATTCACCACTATGCTACAGTAACTGTTATGAAGGGGTGGTCTGTTCATTCATCACTATGATAACTGTTATGAAAGAGTGGTCTGTTCATTCACCACTATGATAACTGTTATGAAGGAGTGGTCTGTTCATTCACCACTATGCTACAGTAACTGTTATGAAGGGGTGGTCTGTTCATTCACCACTATGCTAATATAACTGAAGGGGTGGTCTTTCCATTAACCACTATGCTAACAGTTATGAAGGAGTGGTCTTTCCATTAACCACTATGCTAACAGTTATGAAGGAGTGGTCTTGTCCATTCACCACTATGCTAATATAACTGAAGGAGTGGTCTTGTCCATTCACCACTATGCTAACTGTATGAAGCAGTGGTCTGTCCATTCACCACTATGCTAACTGTTATGAAGGAGTGGTCTTGTCCATTCACCACTATGCTAACTGTTATGAAGGATTGGTCTGTCCATTCACCACTATGCTAACTGTTATGAAGAGGTGGTCTGTCCATTCACCACTATGCTAACTGTATGAAGGAGTGGTCTGTCTGTCCATTCACCACTATGCTAACTGTATGAAGGAGTGGTCTGTCTGTCCATTCACCACTATGCTAACTGTATGAAGGAGTGGTCTGTCTGTCCATTCACCACTATGTGTGTGTATGTGTGTGTGTATAGTGTGTATATTTACATTTACATTTTGTCATTTAGCTGATGCTTTTATCCAAAGCGACTTTTACATGACATTCATCAGGAAGGGCACAACTGAGTAACAATGTTCATCAAAGTGTTGAGTGCTACAGTGTAGGTTAGTATATTAGGTGCATGACAGTAAGGTTAGTTAGGCTTATTATAAAAAAAATTCTCATTTCAGATATTGGTTGAAGAAGTGTGTCTTTAGTCGACAGCGAAAGATTGGACGGGTTTCGGCTGTCCTAACTGTGGTGGGAAGTTCGTTCCACCATTGTGGGGCAAGGACTGAGAATAGTAGGTCTGAGGCGGCCAGAAGATGCAGAGCGTAGGGGTCTTGAGGGTGTGTAGTTAGAGACCATTGACCGGAGGTAGGCGGGAGCCGTTCCCTTCACCACACGATATGCCAGGTCGAGGGCCTTGAAGTGGATTCGTGCGGCAATGGGGAGCCAGTGCAGGTCCCTAAGAAGTGGGGTGACATGGGCTGACTTCGGTAGGTGTGAGATCAGGCGGGCCGCTGCGTTCTGAATGAGTTGAAGAGGCTTGGTGGCAGTGGTCGGAAGGCCAGCAAGCAGTGCGTTGCAGTAGTCGAGGCGGGAGATGACTGTTGATTGGACGAGGAGTTGGGTGGCTTCTTTTGTCAGGAAGGAGCGGATCCTTCTGACGTTGCTCAGGAGGAATCTGCAGGTTCTGGTAGTCGCTGCGATGTGAGCGGAGAAGTTCAACTGGTCGTTGAGGACAATACCAAAGGTTCTTGGCGGTCGGGGACGCGGTCACAGCTGCATTCTCGACTGTGATGGAAAGGTCGGTCAGGGCGGAGGATTTGGCCGGCAGGTGGAGCAATTCTGTTTAGCTTAGGTTCAGTTTGAGGTGGTTGGTTGTCATCCAGGCGGAGATGTCAGACAGACAGGCCGAGATCCGCTCAGAGACGTGGATATCCAAGGGAGGAAAGGAGAGGAAGAGTTGAGTATCATCTGCATAACAATGATACGAGAAGGCATGAGACGTGATAATGTTACCCAGAGATTTATTGTAGAGGGAGAAGAGAAGGGGTCCAAGGACAGAGTCCTGGGGGACACCCGTCCGCAGGGTGTGGGTGGCCGACAGGGTCCCTCTCCATGACACTTGGTAGGAGCGGTCCTTGAGGTATGATGTCAGCCATGACAGCACAGAGCCAGCAACTCCCATTCCTGCGAGGGACGCAAGGAGGATCTGATGGTTGACTGTGTCGAAGGCTGCAGATAGGTCTAGGAGAATCAGGACGCGTGTATGCTTTCCGCAACGGAGTTCGGTTTCCGGGTTCCTCTGATTGGCCGCGACCCCCACGTGCCGCTGCCGCTCTGCTGTGTGTTGTGTTGCAGCGCGCACCAGAGCGGCAGAGGTCCCTGCCTTCCTCAATTTATACGCATGGAAGTATTGACTACACCGTAACAAATCATTAAGAAAATATACCGTTAACTGGAATATGTTGTGCCTTTACACATATGTTGGATTATGTAATTGGTTTGTCATGACAAACAAATAAAAAATCGTGATTTACCTGCTGGCTACAACACACTCAGAGGCAGGAATACTAAGCTCCCCCTTAAGCTCCAGGAGAGGAGAGAGGCTGAAAACCCGCAGTTCTTGCCCGACTGATGGGAGCCAAATCCCCGGATCCGATTTGTCTGATGAATACCCCCAAAACATGGAGGTCCCGAATGCATGGAAGTATTGATTGCGCCGTAACTAATAATTAAAAAAAGATACCGTTAACTGGAATATGTTGTGCCTTTACAC
>NW_028169033.1:96021-131021 GCF_963971535.1 Notolepis coatsorum | reverse complement strand
ACAGCCTCACTCCTCCTATACACACACAGACACACACAGCCTCACTCCTCCTATACACACACAGCCTCACTCCTCTTATACACACATAGACACACACAGCCTCACTCCTCTTATACACACACAGACACAAACAGCCTCACTCCTCCTATACACACACAGACACACACAGCCTCACTCTCCTATACACACATAGACACACACAGCCTCACTCCTCCTATACACACACAGCCTCACTCCTCCTATACACACACAGACACACACAGCCTCACTCTCCTATACACACACAGACACACACAGCCTCACTCCTCCTATACACACACAGACACACACAGCCTCACTCTCCTATACACACACAGACACACACAGCCTCACTCCTCCTATACATACATAGACACACACAGCCTCACTCCTCTTATACACACATAGACACACACAGCCTCACTCCTCTTATACACACACAGACACACACAGCCTCACTCCTCCTATACACACATAGACACACACGTGACTGGGCTATGACCCCAAACTGATACATTTCTCCACCACACACCTGGTTATTTTAACCCCCCCCCCCCCCACACACACACACACCTATTGTTGACCTAATTGAAGGTGGCTTGGATGGCTGGCTGCTGACCCCGGCCAGAACAATGCATACCTGTGGCTCTCACCGGCCCCTGTGTAATTGTCTCTTCAAGTGGGGGCCCTATTCCACACAAGGCCCCTGAGGGGAGTGCGCTCAACGCACATCCATCACTCAGTCACTTAGCCTCTACAGGAAGTAGTTAACATGGTCGACCTCTGGGAGGGCCGACTGGGGGGAGGACACTAGAGAAGAATGGCCCCCGCTTCATCATCAGTGCCGACATCAATCAATCAATCAGCCGCGGACGCTGTTTGCTCTCGGTAATCCGGCCAGTTCATCCAGAGATCAGAGAGAGCGAGAGAGATAGATAGATAGAGAGCGAGAGAGAGAGAGAAGGGCTTATTAGGAACCTCCTTTGTTCTCTTTACATACAGTAATGTCAAATCCCAGAGCTTTTTTTCAAGGGAGACTGTGACTGGGCAATACAGATATCAATATTTATCGTTCATTGTCAATATATACATATTTATTGTTCATTGTCAATATATCAATATTTATCATTCATTGTCAATGTATCAATATTTATTCTTCATTGTCAATATATCATTATATTGATATTTATCGTCCATTGTCAATCAGCGATTTCCTGCACATCATACCCAATTTTATGTCATCATATAGCTTTGTTTCATTTTTGTTTAATTAAAAAGTAAACCATAAGCTAAAACTGACCGTGTCAATTTATTTTGAACAACCCTGTGTGTGAGGATTTCAGAAGAATTGTGCAGATGGGTGCAGATACACACTTTGACTAATTTGTTTGCCAGTGAAGCTAACTTCAGTAAATAATGGCTCTTTGTTCAGGCATCTGTCAGGCTTTCCAATCCATCTATCTGTCAGGCAGGAGGGTTGTCAGAGGCAGGCCAGTCCAAAGCACTGTAACCCACACTCACCTGACAAATGAGTCTGAATTCACTGCTCAACACACATTCTTCAGTATGCAGCGCATGGGCTGGCTGGTGTAGCATACCCCTTGATGCTTATTAGGGTTACCATAAAACTCAATTAAAAGTCCCATATAGACGCCTGTCCATTTTATTGGCCGGATGTGGCTACATGTTTTGAGGAATACAGGCCAGTCTCAATTAGAAGCAGGGTCTACATCACATGGGTCTATGTCAAACTCAAGGCCCATGGGCCAAAACTGGCCGCCTGGCATTTTCATCTGGCCCCCAGACTGAATTTGATTATCAATTAATTTTGGCACGCTGCTCACCAAGGCCTAAGCACACCTTGTGCAAAAGTGCCCACTTTTCAAGCAAACACACAGAGCGTTATCTGCGCCTACATCATGTTTTTATTGAATAAAAAAAATGCACCAATCAGCTTTCGTGGACCATTGGAGGAGGACCCAATATTAGGCCTTCAGTTGTACCTTATGCATGGTAGGCAGGGACTACAGATGAAAACTAGCTCATTAGCTAATTCTGGCACATTTACATTGATGTGAAAACTGAAGATGTGCAGTCCCTAAAAAAATAAATAAAAATCATGTTATATTTACTTTCGCTTTTAGAAGCTCGTCAGTCATCCGTTTTCACTCAACTCAATGGTATTATTTGATTGCATAAAATGTTTCTTCATCAAGTGGATTGTTGCTAATTCATTAGGCCTACCTAATCTAAAATCACATCCATGGAAAGATAAGTGAAAGCTACAGTAGAAAGAGATGCTGAGGTGAGAGACGTTTTCTGTGTGTTTGTGCGTCCAGGACCAGTTTAACCTAGAATTGCTCATTTTACAAACTAGTGTGGGCGAATAAATTATTGAAACTAAATAGCTATTATTAGCTTGCAAATGCATCATTATTTTAATTAATTTCACATACCTACTCTGTGGAAATAATAGTTTTGCCAGTGAAAGTGAGATGTTGTACTTTGTTCTCCAATAGTCCGGGACCAGTTTAGCATACAATTGCTAATCTTACCAACTCTTGTGGGTGAATAATTAAATCCTATTATATGAAATTTCTATCTATAAAAAATGTATATATAATAAGCCAATTATCCATAAATGATGTCTCCTTACCCACCTTTTAAACACCCCTCATTGTATTCATTGAGGCCCCAGAGAATGAACAGACAACAGACATTTACAACAACATATTGAGCTGGTATGCACAAATTGAATAGATAAACATGATCTCAACATGTACGAGTGGATCCACAGCATGAGGACACAATATCTCAATCTCCCACAGGATGAAGGCCAAATAAATATATGCCACTACAAGTGACAGCAGGGATGAGGACTTTGCTGCTAAAATGTAAATGATCTGCAGATTAATAGAAATTAGGAACACATGGTTTAAATGCAATGAATTATCCTTAAATATTAGCAAGTCAAATAGAAATCGACAATGTTATTTGAGAGCAGTTATTGAGAGTGAAGTCCACCAAGTCCATGGGGGTTCATATTGATTAACTTTTAAACTTGAATTGACTATTTCTTTTTCCAAATATCAAAATCAAATCAAAACAAATGTATTTGTAAAGCCTGCAATCACAAGTTAATGTCCCCATGGGCTGGACAAGTCTTCTTTAAACAAATCAAGAAGAAACATCACAATAAATCAAGAACAAAAAATGGATTTACTTTGTCCTAAATAATGCACGTCATAGTTATACAGATACGGCGCTCGCGAGTCGCGACACACACAATGTGGTTATTTTAATAATGGATCATTGCAAATGTGAATCCTGCAGGGATATTTCTAATGAATGAAACCTATTGGGTGTTTGGCTCTGATTCGTTTCATATTCTCCGCGGTTTATGTATTTGCTTAACGGAGCGCCCGGATTGTGTTTCATTCAAGCATCATACATTGAAGCGTCTATGGGTGGATTGTGGATGTGGATTGTTGAATTGTATCACTGTCACTCACGTTATTGTGATATTGTAACTGTGATTAAAATGTTTGAGGAGATGCGCTGTTTTACACATTTTATGATGTGGACGTGACTTGAGAAAATGAATGAGCAATTGCAAGCCTTCGTTTTGATGAACGAACTTGAGAAAATGCATTTATCTGTTCAAGCACTGTTATCTGATGATGAACAAGAGGGTGATTAACATGACTGGTGTCACTGGTATAAACCAAAGGTTAATCAATTCAATGCATCTATGGATGATGTCCGAAACAGATTAAAACCTGATTAATAGTGAAACTGTATAGCCTCCAACTCCCTCTCTGACACATTATTTCGGGGGTTGCGCCTTGAAAACTTTGGGAACCATGTATTTATATAGTTACATGATACCTAAGCACATACAGTACAGATATCCTCATCTATTAACACTTTGGGAGCCAGCCGTGTTTTCCTTTTTACCCCCTTGAATGCCCAAACCCACTCCAACGTTAACTTAATATCGCCTAATCTATGTTTTAAATTATGGCTGTGTCTAATCTGCCCGTCGCTTATCAAAGACTCATTTTCCAGTCAACATTGTCAAGGCAGATTGTTTTTTTATCGCTTCATTTCCGTTTGATAGCATTTTGAAAATCACTCGTTTTCGCGGAAAAAACAACCCATTCTATGATAATCGTCTTTTACTGGAATATTCCAGAACGTTGTCATTTGTCTGCCTATTTATGAATCGTTTTCAAATAAACGCTAGATGATCGATAGTATATGTGTGAGCACGCACGCTCGTGCCGCGCGCTGATAATCGCTGCTCTTATTTCCTGATGGCTTTTACAGTCAAAACAGCTATATCACATATAGGGGAAACGCTTATATATCCGTGAAAACGAGTCTGATTATCCTAAGACTGATAACATAGATTCCTTACCTGAGGTCAGATGGTATCCAAATGGTTTATTCCAATTTCCGATCGCCATTCGAAAAAATCGCTCATTTGATTGATCCATCGTGTATACAGTAAAACACATATTCGCTGCGGCACCAAGGCTCCAGAATGAACTCTGGTAGACCCCGGTTACATCAGTGAGAAGTAAAATGTGGAGTCAGAAATCCTTTCTCCCATTCACTTTCATTGAGTCCAATCCAAAAGGGTGATTTACCATCTGATAGGGGGCGCTTTTTTCACATCTGAGTGCCGGCGGTGCCTGGATCTCCAACGGTAGGCTCGCTTGATGCAATATGATTTCAGATCGCTAATAAAAAAAAACAAAAAAAAAAAACAGAGAAATCTCGTGATGGGCATTCAACAGTCGGGGGGTAAACCCGAGAAAAGCTGTGAGTGGCATTCAAAGTGTTAATTCGAATCAATTAGATACTCTTTGGGCTTGTTTTTATCTACTTATTCTGAAAGAGTTTAACTCATTCGATTATTCATTCCATTAAGCCTACTGCCAGCAGGCACATTAAAGAAATATAATCTGATTGATTGGGGTAATGAGGGACTTAAAATTTGCCTATAGATTATGCATTTAACTTGTCGGCGAGGCTATTGGGCCGTACTGTATTGTACACATTCTGCAATCTGTTAATAAAGTTTTCAATCAATCAATCAATCAATGGTGTTAGAAAATCAGGATTTCTGCGATCGACACCTGCTGTCTTTTCAGGTGAGGCGGCCGCGCGCAATTATCCTGAGTATCAAGTCTGGTTTGAATGAATGAGACTGAATCAGCGTTCGAGGAACAGGGAAAGCCTGGATTCAAACATCGGGTTCATTGAATCTGGATAATGGGACTTTTGATCGACTTAGTTGAACCAGGTACGGGGAATAGGGCCCTGGGATAGGAACAGACTGAACAATCTGGGGTACAAAGGTAAATAACAACACAAGACAAGACCAAACACAATGGGGACAAAATACTAAGGACAAGAATAATACCTAAAACAGACAAGGGAGCACAAGGGGTAACAGACACAGGGAGAGATAACAAAATGGGGAGAAAACAGAGAAACATGGATACTTTAACTAAACACTAATTAATGAGGAGTAGTGGGGGTATTTGTACATCAGGTGGAGGTAGAAGTCCGTGAAAAGGTGGGGGCAAGTCAGGAGGAACTGGTGGACCGTAACATCTAACCTCATATCAGTCTTTACTTGGAACTTCAAACCTCATATCAGTCTTTACGTGGGCCTTCTAACCTCATATCAGTCTTTACGTGGGCCTTCTAACCTCATATCAGTCTTTACTTGGGCCTTCTAACCTCATATCAGTCTTTACTTGGACCTTCTAACCTCATATCAGTCTTTACGTGGGCCTTCTAACCTCATATCAGTCTTTACTTGGACCTTCTAACCTCATATCAGTCTTTACGTCGGCCTTCTAACCTCATATGTCTTTACTTGGACCTAACGTAATTGTGTGTTTGCAGAAACAACAGCTTTACTAACGGATGGTGATGTATCCGTCAGTTCTAGAAATTCATCCTCTCGGAACCTTTCTGTCCATCAAAACGGACACAAATCTGGCAGAGACGTATACATTGTCAGCCCTGTCCAACAAACAGATGCTCCTCATTGAACAATAATAAATGGACATAGACAGACAGACACAAGAGACCAATGAAGCCGGGCCCTTTGGATAAAGGGGTCCATCAAATGTCAAATAATACAAAGATCCATCATCAAATAAAAACATCTGTTGAAGGTATTAGTGACTAATACATCACTATAATATGATAGTAGCACCTCTATTAATACATATATATGTATAATAATAAAGATGAAAGATTTAAGCTATAATAAGCCATTTTTCCTATTCAATTTATTTTGTTTAACTACTGTTAGATCCACAGTATTGTGGGTCTTCTGGTCAAGTTCTTGAGTGGAACCTCTACTCCATTTCATTTTAATCAATTCAGTAAGTGGATTTTTTATTACAATTCAGAAGATGCAAAAAGAAAATTATGATATATAGAAGGTTAGTTTTCTTCTATTAGGAAATAATTTTGAGATATCAGTAGTTTAGTAAATCAGTAGTTCAACTTCAATTACTGAATTGTAACACGCGCACATGCGCGCGCACGCACACACACACACACACACACACACACACACACACACACACACACACACACACACACACACACACACACACACACACAAACAGAGCACTATACAAAGGACACAGGGGGTTGATTCTTTTTTATTTTATTTACTGCCATTCCTATTGCTTCACAGACAAGCTGTGTCACGGTGAGCACAGAGTGGTTCAAACAACTCAACGACACCGCCGATCTACAAACAATCTCCCTGACAACGACATACGAAAGAGATACAGAGAAAAAGAAGCAAGAAGAACATCATTTGGCAACCATTAACATCTTATATAAAAAAAAAAAAAAAGGAGGATTTTTTTATAGTAAACAGCGCCTCTACTTCATCATGAACTAGATATAGAGAGAGGGAATCAAACAAGGAAGGGGGGCCACGCTTTGACGGCGGCCCCTCTTTATCCAACCCTTTCACTTTTTCTTTTCCGAATGTTCCTCAGAAGCGGCGGATCTCTGTGGGATGGCCCGCAGCGCGACAGGGAGAACGTGCTGCTCCACACACTTTAAGGGTAATTAAAAGCCATTTCAACAGCTGTAATTATGAGAAGTGGCGGTTGTGTTCCGGGTCGTTCTAGTATCAGCACACAGCCTTTCATCAGCGCCGAGCAGAGAGAGAGAGCCGGGCGCTGATGCTGTAGTCGCTTCCATCCACGCGGTGCCGCGCAGCATCCTCCAGCTCACACAACTCAGAGGTCTGTTACTGGCACACTCTCTATCACACACACATACAATACACGTACACATACACGTACGCACTCGCACACACACGTACCCTGTCATACACGTACAATACACGTACACATACATACACATACACGCACACACACATGTACCCTGTCATACACACGTACAATACACATACACATAAACATTCACATACACATACACATACACCTAAACATACACGCACACTATTGCACCAGCACATAAAAAGTACCACTTCACATTCTCCATTGAGGGACATTCAACTTTCTTTGGTATTTTCAGGCTTGTGAACACACAAACACACACACACACACACACACACACACACACACACACACACACACACACACACACACACACACACACACACACACACACACACACACACACACACACACACACACACACACACACACAAGGTATAATAAATGCTATACGGGTAAGTGAAGAATGCAGTACAAAGTGAGAGAGGCTTTACCATACTACAGTCTACTGTAGGGGCTCACGCAAAGCCAGTGGGGGGGGGGGGTTAAAAGAGTACATTGAAATAATAATAAATACCTACATGATGAATGCAAACACTGACGCAGGTTCCACTTAATGTTTTGTTTGACCGCTGAGACGGGGAGCCTGCCGCTAAGCTAGCTTTGTTAGCAGGTTACTGAAGCACTATCGGGGTTCCTATATCGTCTGGTGGGTTAGTAGCTAGTCGGTAGCTAGCCTTCTATATTGTCTGCTTGTTTGGTATCTAGCCGATAACTAGCCTTCTATATCGTCTGGAGGGTTGGTAGCTAGCCTTCTATATTGTAGTGAGCCTGAGTTTGGGGGTCATTGGTCAGCCAAGCTGTCACTCATCACTCCGCCAGCTCGGGCTTGCACTGACGCTATTGGTCGCTTAAGCCGCGGGGTGACAGAGGCTGGAGTGCGGGGGCTGACCTGGGGTGAGGGTATAAGAGGGTGGGGCACCTAGCGTGCGCTCTCTTAGCACTATGGGAAGTTCAGAGGCAGTTGTTGGGTACGATGAGAGGTGATGCACCCAGGTTGTACGCTGTAACTCAGAGACTGTAATAAAGTACAAAGTGAGAACTAACTCCCCTGAGTTGGTGAGTCGTCAATAACTTGCTTGTTTGGTAGCTAGCCGATAACTAGCCTTCTATATCATCTGGAGGGTTGGTAGCTATCCGGTAGCTAGCCTTCTATATTGTCTGCTTGTTTGGTAGCTAGCCGATAACTAGCCTTCTATATTGTCTGCTTGTTTGGTAGCTAGCCGATAACTAGCCTTCTATATTGACTGGTGGGTTGGTAGCTAGCCGGTAGCTAGCCTTCTATAGCCAAAGTGAGGCTGGGGGTCGTTGCAGGTGTGGTGAGTTGGGTTTGGGTGCTGCTGTGTCTGCACCCCCAAAAAGGAAAGGGATGTGGGTTTGAACATGTTGGAGTTGTCTTCAGCGGCCTGTCTGATGGTCCTTCATCTTCTCTTCCTCCCCATGTCCACACTTCACATCCTGTTGGGAGAGGAAACACAAGATCAAAGGTCAGTCTCTTTGTTTAGGTCCTTGTTTAGAGCGTGACTCAACAATACGGTCCTTTCTGTCCATTTCAGTTACATTTGCATTACATTTTACATTTAGTCATCAAGCTGACACTGTTTCAATGACTCCCCATGAGCCTGGATAGGAGTGGGTCTCAGGTGGCCAGCAGTTCTGTGGTATAGGTATATAGGGTATAGGTGTGTGTATTGGTGTGTATAGGGTACTGTATATGTGTGGGGTGGACGGTATAAACGGTATAGAAGTAAAGTAAAGTAAAGTACACTGGTATGAATTTGCGCTACGGTATGGATTTTGACTATACCTTGTGACTGGTAGAGCAGCTCTAAAGTAGCAATGACGTAACCAGCTTTTTTCTTCCCGCTAACGTTACTTGACGATTCACTCAACGTTTGCAGTGGTCGTTGCATAGTGTTTAATTGTACAGAGTTTTTCTCCACTTGCTCACGGACCTTGCCATATAGTTTTGGCATTTCAATTTGGCTGAAGTGTCTGCGAGCAGGCAACACATATCTTAGATCCAGTGCTTTGACCAAAGCCCTTTCTATTGACAGTTTGAAAAGGAACCATGTCCTTACACAAGTAGACAGTGACAGCTTTTGTTATGTCGGTTTACCACTGGCTTTTTTCTTCTTTTTTTTTTACTTGGAAAATGCTTGAGTAAGTGAGTCTGAGATGCAGAGACAACTTTTTTCAAGACGCTAACGTTACTTGACGATTCACTCGACTTGTTTGCGGAGGACGCATTCTGTTGCTTTCTTTCTCATATTTCATCAACGATGATGACGAGTGGGAGTTGTGCAGAAAATGTTTACAGACTTCATATTTCCCTGATGACCACAAACTGGAGAATTGATAGCCCAAGGCTTGGGGGAATCGCTGGAATCATGGGGACTTAAAGAAGAGTCGCAAGTATGCATAATGACCCACAATGGCGCAAATGTTGTCAAACTTGTACACTAAAGTTAAGTTAAGTTATGTTGGAGTTTTATTGTGTTTGAGTTGCTTGCTTTTATTGTATTGCATGAAAAAAGTGTTTTTCAGAGATGGAAGTAACTTGAGAAAAGGTTTTGCATTTTTCTATTGCAGTTTTGCACAATAAATGTTCTTAAAATACCTCTGTACTATGTGAAATATGTCTTAGTAATACAAGTGTACAGTAATAGCTGCCATTCCAGTGTTTTACCCCTTCAGAAGCATTTATATAGACATTTAATTTTTAAGATAAATGAATATACCGCGATATATACCGTTACCATCTATGCTTCAAATTATACCGTGATATACCATACCATCCAGCCCTAATAGGTGTATATAGGGTATAGGTGTGTATAGCATATAGGGTAGGGATGAGCCTGAATCCGAATATGAATTTGGGAAAGCACGGATAATGAGATGGAGACATTTTTATTACACAGATATTAATATTATTATTTAGGGAAATAAATTGTGTCATGAGCTCCGTTGACACAGTGCGCGCTGTGCTCAGGCAAACCTTCTGTCCGCCGTCAAAACTACTTGTAGGACTGCCGTCAAAAACGACCTGTAGGACTGCCCTGTCTCTCCGCTTGGCCCCACAGAAATATTAGTAACCGTATTTTGGAAGTTGTGCATCAAAAAAGAGAAAGAAATAGGCTGGAGTTTTCTCTCATATCTCGGCTGCTCCATGACGAGCGAGGTCTCCCCTACATTTTCAAAAGCCCAGAGAAAGCTTGCCTTAAGCTCGTCTTAAATCATCATCATGAGTTATACTTAATTATATGTATCACATGCGTGTGCACGCCTTTGGAGAAACTACTTCAGAACCAACCCAAGACTCACAGTGCGTTCCCCTCCTCTCCTACGTTACTGCACTAAGAGCAGCGTTCACGTACACCAATTCCAGGAATGAGATTTATAGATCATTTATCTGTTCAAAGGTTGTCATGAGTTGTCATGGATTGTCCTGGTATAATAAATACAAATGCAGTTACTGGTAACAGTTCTGGGGGGAAGAAAGACAGACAGAGAGAGTTGAACAGATGCCTGGCTAGGACAGAGGCTGCTTCAAGGCCACATTATTTTAGAGATAACATTCGCTCTATACAACAGATGGACAGACAGAGAGAGCGTGTGTTTTTGGGTTAGGGGTGATGAGCAACTGATCGGTTGCCGTCACCTAGGTAACGAGACAGAGCTAGTCGAGGTCGGCATTCCTTAAGAGAGATACCACTCATTAGGGAGAGAGGAGCTGTGGGACAGGAGAGAGAGAGAGAGAGAGAGCGAGAGCGAAAGCGAAAGAGACTTTAAGCTGTTGGCTTTTCCGGTTGAGGGCAGTTGAGTCTGGATAGCGAGACAGACCACAGACAGATCAGGGAGAAAGGGGCTTCCCTCCTGGTGGAGGGGGAAGGGGAGCCATGAGCGAGAGATAGAATGGAGCTTATTCATTTAGTTTCTTCTCTTAAACCTTTTAAAGACTTTCAATTTGTTTTGCATTCTGTGCGAGACCTTGGTTTATGTAAATAAAGTATCCTTTTTTATATGAATGGACGACTCAACGTAAGTTTTTCCGAATGCACGGGAGAAGAGAAGAGAAGAGACTGCCAGTAAGAACGTAGGAGGACAGAATTCCACTGAACGATAGCCTCGATAATACAAAGCAATACACAACGCAGAGATGGCCAGGAGAGGAGATGGAGGCTGATACGACCCAAACGACCCAAATCTTACAAGACACACACTGTTCCAAATATTATGAAAAATATTTCCACTACTACAAATCAATAAAAAAAAACGAATGATTATTAGTATCTTTTGACAGCGGACATGGTGGTTAGACATGGACAACTACGTTATTGGAACCAGGCGGTATCTGCTCCTCATTCCTCCTTATGCAAAACAGCCCACAAATTTCATAATGAGGCTATTTATCATTCTTATGTATGAATAATTCATTAGATGATAGACTTTAGAAACAAAATCTTCAACATGGACCAATATGTTTTTGTAGGAAAGACTTTTTTTAAAGATTTGTTTCCTACACTCATAAGTAGGCTATCATGCTTATATACTCTGTATATATAGAGTATAGGTGTGTATATGGTATAGGTGTGTATACGTGTACATTATATAGGGGATAGGTGTGTATATATGGTATAGGTGTGTATAGGGTATATGTGTATAGTTTCAAGTTCTCAAGTTTCTTTATTAGTTGTCATACAGAAGTACAGAATACTTTTATACAAAATGCTTCTTTCTGTTACGCTCCAGAGACTGTGCTAGGCAAAAATAGATACGTATAAAATAAGTATAGCAAGTATAAAATAGAAGTCAAGTACGTAGACAAAAATTTTCAGTATATACATATATACAATGCTCAATGTAGAGTAGAAGTAACTGAGTTACCATACAATATACCGGTACTATACAGTGCAAAGGATGAGGTACAATTTAGGTACAATTTACAGTAAGGTTACTGCCCACCAGTTAAGATATTCTGGAAAGAAGTGACCCAGCAATTATCAAATCTCTTAACTCTGAATATACCTGTACACCCCTCTGTATTACTGCTGAATGATGTTTTTGAGTTTGCAGTACCTATACAGCTAAAGAGATTGGTTTTATCTGGTATCACAGTGGAAAAAATGTGCCGGAAGGTCTGGAATCTTACATATCTCGATTTATCTAGAAATATCTACAGCAAGAATTTTGGGTCTCAATGAATCCAAAATGACAATGTGGTTAGAAGTGGTGGAGAGAATAAAAGCTAGCATATGATGGTAGTGTCTGGTCAGGAGCGAATGATAATGGATGGATTATCCATTGGGGGGTCCGGAGGGGGGGGTGCGAGCAAGAGCATATGTGTGTAGGGTATTAGATAGCAGGTATTAGGGGTATATCTTGGATAAGACATTTAACTAAATGGTTGATTTCATTGGATGTGCACTGTTAATTAATGCTTGTATATCTAATCTTGTGTTGTCATGTTTGTTTGTGTTTGTTTAAAAAATAATAAAAAAATAAAAAACAAAAAGAAAAATGTACAGTAAGGTGTAATGAGGTATGGGTTGTAGTGCAGGGCTGTACGCTAAGCTTTTTCACTAGGGGCACACTTGCCCCTAAATGAGAAATTTAGGGGCAAAAAATATTTTTTAGGGGCAAATTTTTAAATAACAATTTTACCATTATTTATATCGATTGTTTTATACTTGTAGTTGTATTATCTGCGAGACATCGCCACCACGCAACAAGTCAAAATGCTCGCTATATGCAACCAGCTCCACTGTCTGTGTGTACTCGAGTAGCCTCCAGCTACGGCCAGGATTCTCCGGAGCTGCAGCTGGACCCTATACTGTAGCCTCCAGCTACGGCCAGGATTCTCCGGCGCTGCAGCTGGACCCTATTGACTATATTCAGCGTGCCCTCAGCTCGAATACGCATCGACTCAGTGTTATAACTTATAAGACATTGATATCAGGAGCTATCTGAACTATTTAGTTTAATGGGACGTTTCGTTTTGAACAGTAAGCTAACGCGAGCTATCATGCACTACTAGACTTGCTGGAGGATTTGTTGATATCAGTAGCTAGCCGGCTGGCAGGCTCACCGAGTGTGTCCCACTAGAGCAGGGATCGGCAATAGGCGGCCCGCGGGCCGACATTGGCCCGCCAGCAATAATTTCTGGCCCGTCAGATTATTTTGAGAATGATAGTTATTTTACGCGCGGGAAATATTCACTCGGGACGCCAGGGTGTCTTTTATTGTGAAGCTGTATCTATCTACCGGTAGTCATCAAAAGCATGCCTGTCACTATAGCCAATTGAAATGCTAGAAATGGTCACGTGGACTGGGAGAACCAATGGAATAGTCCCACCGGGCCGCGTGTATATGTCCCTAACGCACTTTCACTTCCGCGTTCGAGATGCGAGCCATACTTAAAATACGGGTTTATCGCAACAGGTCGGTGATTCTTGCGTGCCGAGCCGACGTCCTCTCTGCATAATATGTGGCGACAACAACAATAGCGAGGCAATGATGACAACTGTGTTCAAGTTGGCAGATAAAGTAGCTGCATTCAACACCAATCTGGAATTGGAGGGCAGCGAGTGGATATTTTACATGTTTCATGTTTGGAGGACTGAACAACAAACAAGGTATGGAGTCGTGTTTTCATGCATTCTGAGCTGCTGTCCATCACCCGCCGCGGTGATCTGCAACAACTGATCTGCTGTTCATGAATGAATGAATGAAAACTTTATTTAACAGATTGCAGAATGGGTACAATACAGTACGGCGCAATACACACAATTGTTAATAAGGGGATGCAGACCAGAGAAAAACGTTTGTCTTTTTTCAATATCAGTATATTAAATTAGCCATTGTTTTTGATCCTGGCCCGCCAAGCAATGGCTTGGGGAAAATCTGGCCCGTGGCCAAACCTAATTGCCGACCCCTGCACTAGAGACTAGTGTTTACAACAGCCACGGGTGCGGGAGGGAGGAGGAGCAGACGCCGCAGCTCTCTCCGTGTGTCTGAGTTCAGTTCAGTTCGGCTCACTATAGGAGGTCGAACGCGTCGAAAATATGAAGCAATACTAACTTTACTTTTCTTCATAGCTAAATCAGACAGTCAGCCAGTCTATCAGAGTGAGTGCTCAGTCGATTGTTCCCGCTGATCATACCTGCTGAGTGCTCACTGCTCAGCTCGCGTGAGTGGCGTCATCACACGCCTTGGATAATTTAGGAGTGAAATGCGAATGCAAGGCTTGAAAGCACTGCTCGCAAGCCCGCCCCCAGATAATATTTACCAATCGCAACGGCCAATTAAAGGGGCAATTCGCGACCATCTCGTCGCACTGTACAGCCCTGTAGTGCAAATTCTTTACTAATAAATATACGTGTGCTTAGGTGTTCTAAAGTGGTTAAAGTGGGTGCTGCAGTGAGTTGTATGTTTAAAGTGAGTGTGTGCGTGTGGATGTGTGTGCTGTGGGCTGTGAGTGCATTTGATGGTTGTTACATATTGTTATTGTTCGTTGAGCATCCTGATGGCCTGGGGATAGAAGCTTCTTCTGAGTCTCTCTGTGCTTGCCATGAGACTCCGGTATCGCTTGCCTGACCGCAGCAGTTCAAAGAGGCAGTTGTTTGGGTGGCTCGAGTCTTTGATCATTCTCTTAGCTTTGCCCATGCACCGCTTGTTGTAAATGCCCTGGAGAGTGGGAAGCCCCCCTCCAATTGTGCGTTCGGCTGAACGGGCCACTCTCTGTAGTCTGCTACGGTCTTGTGCGGTGCTATTTCCAAACCAGGAGGTGATATTGTCAGGATGCTCTCTATTGTGCACGAGTAGAAGTTCTAAAGGATCTTCTGACTGACTTGGAACTTCCTTAGGCGCCTGAGGAAGTAAGAGGCGTTGCCGTGCCTTCTTCACAACACTGTCAATGTGTTTGGTCCATGTCAAGTCCTCGGATATGTGGACTCCGAGGTACTTAAAACTGTTCACTCTCTCAACCGGTGCCCCGTCGATGCTGAGGGGGCTGTAGTCCCTGACCCCCGACCTCCTAAAGTCCACAATCATCTCCTTTGTTTTGCTGACGTTCAGGGAGAGGCTGTTCTCTTGACACCATCCCGCTAGAACCTTGACCTCCTCCAGGTAGGCCCTCTCGTCGTTTGCAGAGATCAGGCCCACCACTACTGTGTCGTCAGCAAATTTGATGATTGTGTTGTTGTTCCGCTGTGCCATACAGTCATGTGTGTACAGGGAGTAGAGGAGGGGACTCAGAACACAGCCCTGGGGGGCCCCTATGTTGAGAGTGATGGATGAGGAGGTGCAGTTGCCTGCTCTCACCACCTGGGGTCTGCCCGTCAGGAAATCCAAGACCCACTGGCAGAGGTCATAGTTCAAGCCCAGGTCCCTGAGCTTGGCTATGAGTTTGGAGGGGACTATGGTATTGAATGCTGAGCTGTAGTCGATGAACAGCATTCTCACATAGTTCCCCTGCCTCTTGTCCAGGTGTGATGCTGCTGTGTGCAGCACATGGGCTATGGCGTCCTCCGTGGACCTGTTGGGGCGGTATGCAAATTGCAGGGGGTCCAGGTTGATGGGGAGGGAGGAGCAGATGTAGCCCTTTACTAGCTTCTCAAAGCACTTCATGGCTATGGAGGTGAGAGCTACAGGGCGGTAGTCGTTGAGGCAAGCAGGCTTGGATTTTTTGGGTATATAGTATATAGGGTATAGTTGTACATAGAGTATAGGTGTGTGTTACGTATTACTTTCACATGGTGGAGGGATACTTACTGTCTGTGGTGCATATTCACATTGTGGTTGTAGTGTGTTGTCACTAATTGGTGGTTGTGATTGACACACTGTTTTCTTTCTGTTGTCTTTTTGCTTGTCATTAAAATGGCTGCTTTTCTAATTGACACAGAGTTCGTTCTCTCGCAGCTGTCGCTCGTCACAGTTCTCCAGAGCCTAACCTGAAGACCTCATTTTGTGCTCTCACTGCATTTCCACCATTTTGACCATTTTGCTGTCGGTCCATTTTTGCTGCTTTCTTTTTGACCCTGTGCTTTTACTTAATTATATCCTGAACTATGGAGTCTGGAGCATCCAGCTCCACATTCTTTTTGTAGTTGTGCTAATAAATATTGTTATTTTTGGATACTTGTTTTCCTGTGTCCACCATTTTACATTCAAGGCCTAACGAGCCATATTTTCCTGACTGCTCAGGCCTAGAGCAAGTCAATTTAGGGTTGAATGTAACAGTGTGTATAGGGTGTAGGTGTGTATAGGGTATTTCATTTAATTTCAACCCTTTATTTCAATTCGTAAGACACTGAGGTTACCCTAATTTACAGCTTACAAAATTCATTCATATAGACACAATAAATAAGAATAAACAATAAAAAAAGACAGTTACAAGTCGACATACAGTGGTCAGAGATCATACTTTTAAATGCACAAAAGACTTCAGAGTTGGAAAGATCAAAGGAAAAAGCAGTTTTCCCTAGTTCAGAGCAAACTTGAGGAACCCTAAGAATAATAGAATACAATAGAAGAGAAGTACTTTATTCATCCCGAGGGAAATTCAGCACTACAGACCGCTCACAATTTAGGTAGTCAAAAATCTAAAATCACAAATAAGAATAAAACAAGAATAAGAATCAACCAGTCATTTGAATGTATAGAATAGATTGTGATGTACTGTAAGGGGGACATTTACCAATAAGTACTTTAAAAATAAACAATTACCAATCATAGTTACGCCTTTTAACCTAATCAGAGAAGGCTATCAAACCTTTTCATAAAGGACACAGTGGTGGTCATCATATCTGTCACCAGTAATTAATCAGAGGGCAGAATGATATACTGAGTAGAAGCATGCCTATAAATCACATGACCATAGTCCAAAATTGATAAGAAAACAGCTTCAACAATCCTCTTTCTACTAGTCACGGAAAAGCTGTATTTTCTGTAAATATTTGTTATATAAATATAACATATATACATATATAAATGATCTGTCACAGCTTGGAAGCAAGAATATCCACATGGAACTTAAATGAACATTTCTCATCGAGCCATAAGCCAAGATATTATATAAAATATATATAAAAGCTTCCTGAAGAACATTAAAAGAAATCTGCAAGTTCTCAGTGGCAAACTGGACAGTGTCAGCGATACAGTACACAATAGTATGGTCCGCATACAAATGGGCATGACAGTCATTCAAATAAGAAACAATATCATTAATATAAATAGTAAAAAGGACAGGACCCAGCACTGAACCTTATTAGTTATTATGGACAATAATTAACACTTTGATCGCCATGGTTAAATTCATAATTTACCATCCCTAGCCAGCTCTATTTGTCTATGGAGAAGTTCCCCTTCTTTGCAGGGCTATAACTTTTTAAATTCTATTGCTAAATTGACATTATTATGGCCCATTCAATGTCCTATATCCATTGTCTCTCTGAGTACCCGTCTCAAGGTGATGGATGCCTCGGGGTCTTGGCCAAGCTTGTAGTGACTGCTCTACATGCACCTCCGAGGCCTTGGATCAGCTATTCACCGCCGTCTGTCCGTGGTCCTGTCAACTGATTAACAGACTGTTAACAGATTAACAGTCAACGCGGTTTCATTGCTGGGTTAAGTACCTCTATTCTATTCACATAATACGCTTACTTCATATATCTACTCCATTCACATATATGCCTACCACTTGTATCTATTGCTATGTCCGCCTACTACAATCTCATGAGCTGTCTAATGCCTGTCCCGTCTCCCTGTCTTCCTATGACTTGCTGTCCTGGAGTATTGACCGGAGTGTTGGACGTCCCGTGACGAAGGCCGGGAGATTGCGACCCCCTCTGCGTGCCCCCCTGTCTCCGGAGGTCTCGTAGTGGTGACCGGAGTGCCGGATGTCCCGCGATGATGTCGAGGAGTCCGCGACCCTCTCTGCGCCACCCCCTATCTCCCTGTCTCCGGCTGTCCCTGAGCAACGACCGGAGTGTTGAATGTCCCGTGACTAAGACGGGGAGGACGTGACCCTCTTTGCGCCGCCCCTGTGCCTCAAATAGATCCGCTATCAACTCTATCTTTAATCTTTCAAAATGTTCAGTTGCTATCGCTATTTGCTCTATCTTTAATTTTTCAAAATGTACAGTTGCTATTGCATGCACTCATCTGTGTTTCACCACACACATGAGTGCATGCTTACCAACTGTCCGTCTGCAACACTACTATCACCAACATCTAAGAAGGGAGATCCCCCCTTGAATGGCCCTTCTAAGGTTTCTCTTTTCCACACCGCCTGTGGAGCTTTTTTCCCTATTGTTAGGTTTTAGTGAGTTTTTCCTTACCTTCGCGTGGGGTATGTCTGGGAGTGCTTGCATTCTTTCATTTATTTGCATTCATCTAAAAAATGTTTGGACCCTATTGTGTTCTTGTTCTGTTCTTGACTTATTGTTATGTTGTCTTCTTGACTTGTTTAAAGAAGACCTGTACGGCCCATGGGGACATTAACGTGTGTTGTCGGGCCCTATAAATAAATTTGATTTGATTTGATTTGTGTAGCAACGTTATACTTTTTCATTCACATATTCATACTAAAATATGGTCTAAAGTATAAGTATGTTTTTATCGTTTTCTGCAGCTTTCTCCAGAACTTGATTTATAGCCCCAAATGCATTATATTGATGATCAAATACAGTTTGGTAGCGATCGGTGCCAGATAAAAAATGTCAACTGGAGGTAGAAGTTACTACATATCATCTGATGTTGGCCGGATGGGCGGGGGGTCGTTTATAATTCCGTGGGCAACGTTATATCATTCACCTAGTGTGGGTCCGTTTATATGGAACACGTTAGAAAATAACGCTGGATCTTACCGTATCTTCCTCGCGCCGTTGGACGATCAGCTTGGAGTAGACAGTTTTCGATTATGGGATGTTGATCTAGATGAACCATTTCCAGGTTGTATAATACTATATACGTCCAAATAACGTTGTTTATTGAGTTAGGGCGAGCGATTGATTATCCAGTGTGTCGAGATGGAGTCTGGCTAACGATCGCGAGTGCCCGGACGAAATATGGATGAGCACTTCCTGTTTGACGCGTCACTTCCTGTTGGCCAATCTGCCGATCGGCCACCAGATGGCGCTCTTGAACCGTTAGAGAGTTGAGTGGAGATCAGCAGTATATCTCAGGTCCCCGGAGGAGAAATATGATTTCGATCACAGATTTTTGAAATATTGATATCAAAGACGTGTTACGGCGTCTTCGGCAGAATGAGCATGGCGGGCAATGACGAGTTACGGCGTTTCCGGCGATTAAAGTGTTAAAATTGAGCATGGTCTGATTTCACACACTGATGTTTACAGATAGATAATCCTGAAACCAATCACATGCACCACTATCCATGCCAATACTAGATAACCTTTTTAAGAGCAGGTGATGATCAACTATATCAAAGGCTTTTGACAGATCTATAAAGAGAGCAGCACAGTGTTTCCTATTATCTAAAGCCAAAATCACATCATTAGTAATCAATGTGGTGGCTGAAAGAAGCCACCCAACTCCTTGTCCAATCAACAGTCATTTCTAATAACCACCACCACCAAGCCACTTCAACTCATTCAGAACGCAGCTGATCTCCAACCTACCAAAGTCAGCCCATGTTACTGTAAGTGTCAAATGAACATTGTTTATTATTTTGTAGGATTGAAATGTCATCAAATCCTATGTTTACCAAATGTTAGGAATACTGTTTGCACTTGTTTATAATTTATGTATACCAAAGATTCATTATATGAACCGTCACTTTAAGAGAGTTCACTGTCAGGAGCTTTGCCTTCCGGTTCACTAGAGTAGACCAGCGCATTGTCTAGAGTTTGTCTTTTCTGGTTCTGTGTTCAATTTGCGCGAGGCGCCAGACTGAGAGACTTGGACTATTGTCGAGAGAAGTGGAATTGTACAGGACGCTGTTCTTTTGTGGTATTTCTACCAACCATTTTGTACAGGTGGTGAACCAGCAATAAATGGCCGTTCATGCCAACAACAGTCAAGTCTCCCCCTCACTGTGGTTCATCCTGTCTCGCCCAAGGGGCCCCCCAGAACACAACGCAGATAGAACAACGGGTGCCAGCTAAGAGCAACACATAGAGAACACCCGTTACAGTGGTGCCTTCGACCCGGATTGATCAAATAAAAAATGAACCACGACAGATCGTTCGCCAGGGAGGCTGCAGTTCGTCATCAATTGCTTCCATCAATAAAAATGTTAGGTGGTTCCATGGACCGCGCCCAGGTAAGCCAGTGGGCTGATGTTGAACAGTTCAGTGGACAGTTCACTGATTGGTCTTTCATGGACAAGGACAATTGGAATTGTAGAAAAAGAAAGAAAAAAAAAGTCATGTAAATAATGTTACCATTGAATGTGTAAGACATTTATTTATTGATTGTATATAATGTGAATGTGTTATTGATCCGTTTGGTCAATCCATTACTGGAATGTGATTATTTCATTCTTATTATTATTATATATTTTTTAACTTAAGCTACAACAGTATTGAGGATTCCAGGTTATATTTGTTCTACTTTAGTCTGTGTTGAGGGTTAGGCACATGGCAGAGGGTGGGACATACTTGGGTGACGGTGAGAATGCAGATTCATTTGTGCAGGATTTTTTTGTGTTTTTGTGTTCATCCTGTCTCGCCCAAGGGGCCCCCCAGAACACAACGCAGATAGAACAACGGGTGCCAGCTAAGAGCAACACATAGAGAACACCCGTTACATTACCCCACTTTTTAGGGAACTGCACTGGCTCCCCATCGCCACATGAATCCGCTTCAAGATCCTCAACCGGGCATGTTGCGCAGCGAAGGGAACGGCTCCCGTCTACCGCCGGTCAATGGTCTCTAACTAGACACGCCAACTTTTTGGGAAATTCGCTTATTTGCCATCTACCCTGGAGTTAGACAAGCAGATACATACCATTTTCTTCTCTGTGCATGCATTAGGCTTAGGGAACAGCCACACCGTTAGCCTAGCTTAGCGCCATTCACTGGAAGCAGATATATACTTGGAACTATTTTTTGCCGAACCACTGCTGCCTGGGCGCAGTGATTTCACGCATCACCTGAAAAGCTCTGTGGGGGGGTTACATTGCTTTCTGGGTAAAGTAGTCATTATGCATAGGAAGATAAATGGTTCCAGTTTCTTTGTGGGCTTGTATCTAAGGAATACATAGTGTGGTTATCAGCATGATTCATAAGACATAGATTGAAAATCTGCCTGATTTGTACAAGTGATGGCTTATTTTGAAGGTATACTTTCATATACATTTTAAATCCCCCTAAAGGGCCCAGAATCAAGGGGGGGGTCACAATCATAAAATAGCCCACCCCTCCGCTCTACATCTTCTGGCCGCCTCCTATCCGAACTCCAGGAGGGTCATCAAAGAGAAGCCGTCTATTCTTGGTCCTTGCTCCACAAAGGTGGAACGAACTTCCCACCACAGTTAGGACAGCTGAAACCTGACCAATCTTTCGCCGTCGACTAAAGACACACTTCTTCAATCAATATCTTAAATGAAAAAAATAAAACTCTTCTACAGTCCTCTACTATCATGCACTCTTCCTAATATACTAACATGCACTCAACACTGCAGCACTTGCACTAACTCGCTCGCACGTCACGGCACTCTGCTCTCGTCTGTCGGCTCCGGGCTGCGTTTTCACCAATCAACCAATACATTGTTGGAAAGTTGAATTTGCCGCCTTTCGATTGTCACCTCACTCAACCTATTGCGTGATTCCATTCTCGAGTTACAACACGAAACATCCGGCGAGCGTCATTTGACAAGCCGCTCAGACGAGTGACCACGTTCCGTTTGTGAGCGGTCCTGAACTGACCAGTCACCGCTGATGGCGAAAATTATTGACCACCATTGTAACCGAGGAACGTCTGCTCTGAAAGCGATCCGAGACGGGCGCTGGGAGTGGGGGAAGGTGACACAAGAAGACGAAGAAGTCCATTGTTTTGACTAGAGCATCGAAATGAATGGCAGCGGATGGCCATTTTGGATAATCATGCAGAATTGTATGCAATCGTCAAACACAAAAAAATAAATAGCCCCATTTCTTTTTTTCTTTTATTTATTTAACCAGGCAAATCAATTAAGAACAAATTCTTATTTACAATGATGGCCTGGCAAGAGACAACACCTCTTGAAGGGAGGGGGGGGGGGGGGGGGGGGGCTGAAAAGGAATTCAGGATTAAATATTTCCGACATACAATATATGTTATTAACCCTTTCACTGCCACACGACAGAAGGTTAGCCCTTTACTATCACACAACCGATGGTGATGCTCCATCATTAGCATCATTAGCTCCGCAAATGCGGAGCTAATGATGCTAATGATGGAGCATCGCCGTCGGTTGTGTGATAGTAAAGGGCTAACCTTCTGTATTGTCACAGTGAAAGGGTTAACCGGCTGTCGTGTGGCAGTGAAAGGGTTAATATAAATATACATACAACAAGCATTATAGCAGTGAGAGGGGCACCAAGTTTCAAGTTTCTTTAATAGTTGTCATACTATTATACAAAATGCTTCTTTCTGTTACGCTCCAGAGACTGTGCTAGACAAAAAAGATAAGTATGAAATAAAATAAGTATAGCATGTAAAAAATAGAATGTAAAAAATAGAAGTCACGTAAGTCAAGTGTTCAGTATACACATATGTACAATGTTCAATGCAGAATAGAAGTAACTGAGTTACCATACAATATACTATGCAATATACTAATATACAATATACTATATAGTGCAAAGCAGAAATGGGATGAGGTACAATTTAGGTACAATTTACAGTAAGGTGTACTGAGGTATGGGTTGTAGTGCAAATTCTTTGCCAATAAATATAAAGTGTGTCTAGGTGTTCTAAAGTGTGGAGAGTGGGTGCTGCAGTGTGTTGTTTGTTTAAAGTGAGTGTGTGCTTGTGGATGTGTGTGCTGTGAGTGCATTTGATGGTTGTTGCATAGTGTTATTGTTCGTTGAGCAACCTGATGGCCTGGGGATAGAAGCTTCTTCTGAGTCTTTCTGTGCTTGCCATGAGACTCCGGTATCGCTTGCCTGCCAGTTCAAAGAGGAAGTTGTTTGGGTGGCTGGAGTCCTTAATAATTCGCTTAGCCTTACCCCTGCACCGCTTGTTGTAAATGTTCTGGAGAGTGGGAAGCCCCCCTCCAATTGTGCGCTCGGCTGAACGGGCCACTCTCTGTAGTCTGCTACGGTCTTGTGCGGTGCTATTCCCAAACCAGGAGGTGATATTGCCAGTCAGGATGCTCTCTATTGTACATGAGTACAAGTTCTTAAGGATCTTCTGACTGACTTGGAACTTCCTTAGGTGCCTGAGGAAGTAGAGGCGTTGCCGTGCCTTCTTCACAACACTGTCAATGTGTGTGGTCCATGTCAAGTCCTCAGATATGTGGACTCTGAGGTACTTAAAACTGTTCACTCTCTCAACCGGTGCCCCGTCGATGCTGAGGGGGCTGTAGTCCCTGACCCCCGACCTCCTAAAGTCCACAATCATCTCCTTTGTTTTGCTGACGTTCAGGGAGAGGCTGTTCTCTTGGCACCATCCCGCCAGGACCTTGACCTCTTCCAGGTAGGCCCTCTCGTCGTGACAGACAGGGGGTTTGGGATGCAGGAATCAGTGAGAATGTTCATCAGAGACTGCTTGAATGTTGACTTAGGCATAAAGGTGACCAGTTTGAGAGATTTTTGTAGGTTGTTCCAGTCCCTGGCAGCAGCAGCCCTGAATGACGTTTGACCAAGTGCAGTGTGTGTTTTCGGAATCTTTAGGAGAATGTGTTGAGCAGAACGAGTGTTGTAAATGGCAGATGTAATTTGCAACAGGTGACATAGGTAAGGGGGGGACAACCCAAGGAGGGTTTAGTAAATGAGCATGAACCAGTGCATATTGCGACGGGTGTGCAGGGATGGCCAGTTGACGGAGGAGTAAAGGGTGCAGTGGTGAGTGTTGAAAGGGGCACTGGTGGAGTGAGGTCTTACATGCAGATCTGTAGACTATGTCACCATAATCAAGCATGGGGAGTATTGTCATTTGAATCAGAGTGAGTTTAGCAGAGGAAGTACTGTCCTTTTTTAAAGAAAAAAAATAAAAAAAATAAGTGAAGGTGGAGCGCATTCTGTACAAGAAGCCAAGTTTGGATTTGACCTTAGACTGTAATCTGGTGATGTGGTGAGAGAAGGACAGAGTGCTGTCTAGCCAGATCCCCAAGTATTTATACTCCGTGACCTGGTCCAGAACAGCGCCTCAAGGGTGGTGATGTCGCGGCCAGTGGGGGTTGTAGCAGAGCCCCTCCTCCCAAACCACATGACCTTGGTCTGGCTGGTGTTAAGCAGGAGGTTGAGGGAGGAAAAGGCCTGCTGGACCTTACGGAAGCTATCCTGGAGTAGGTGAGTACTAAATCTGGGGAGGGACTGACGGAATAGAGAATGGTGTCATCAGCGTAAATGTGAATAGAAGAGTTTATAACCAAGTATGCAATATCATTTATATAAATGGAGAAGAGTGTGGGGGCTAGGATCGATCCCTGGGCTACACCCTTAGTGACGGGGAGGGGTTGTGAGAGGAAGTGTTCCGATTTTACCCGTTGCACCCGGTCAGTGAGGTAGTTTGTGAACCAAGCCAGTGAATGATCAGAGACCCCAATGCTGCTCAGCCTGTCAGTGAGGATGGAATGATTTACTGTATCAAAGGCCTTAGCTAGGTCGATAAAGATTGCTGCACAGTGATGTTTTGAGTATAATGCAGATGTTATATCATTCAGAACCTTGAGGGTAGCAGTGACACAGCCATAACCAGGACGAAACCCAGATTGAACACCAGAGAGTAGGCTTGGGCGGTATGACGGTATTACGGTATACCAGGGTATTTCGAGATCCCGCCGGTATGATTCTCAATACCGTGACGTCACAGACTGCTATTACACTGACACTGAGTTGATTGTAGTGCACTGCACAGCACACGCCAGCAGAGGGTTACGTGGATATCGTTCTGGGACTGGGAGCTAACGTTATAGTAGTACCTGGATGGTGCTAACTAACTAGCTACCGTCCCAGGAGCTCACGTTGATACCTGGATGGTGCTAACTAACTAGCTACCGTCCCGGGAGCTCACGTTGATACCTGGATGGTGCTAACTAACTAGCTACCGTCCCGGGAGCTCACGTTGATACCTGGATGGTGCTAACTAACTAGCTACCGTCCCGGGAGCTCACGTTGATACCTACTAACTGGCTACCGTTCTGTGATTTGTTTACTTTGAGGTTGAAGAAAGTACACTTTTAGGTTGAAAGAACGGCCCTAATCTCACGTGTTTCTCAACGCCCCCCCCCCCCCCCCCCCCCCCCCCCGCTGATGAAAATGAAAGTCATACCGTCATATACCGTATACCGGGGTATTATGTCAGCAAGGTATGACGGTATAAAAAATATTATACCGCCCAAGCCTACCAGAGAGCATATTGTAATCCAAATATGCAGTGAGTTTGATGAACATTGTTACTCAGCTGATAGAGTTGTACCCTTCCTGCTGACTTGTCGTACAGAACCGTACAGAACTTGTAAGTAGAGTGCTTTTTAGCTAAACTGTATAGGCCTAATAACCATTCAAATATTGGCCATGTTTTGATATTAGCAAACACATGGATAGGTTTATGAACTACCGTTTGGAGAAAATGATGACGAGTTGCGGTTTTGCAGTTCGGCCAACAAACTGGGTGACCCCCCCATTAAAACGTCCTTCAAGACAATGGGATCTAGACACAACCCAGAGACAAACTCAACAGGAAATCAGCTGTAGTTGTAGCAGTTGCTGTAGCAATGCACCAAACATTCCACTGAGACAGTCCATAAAAGCAGAGTGTCTCAGAATGATGCCTGGGTACAGACAGGCCACACACTGTAATGATGATTAGCTTCCGCTAACAGAGCCAGAGCTGGTTGTAATATGACAGGGCCAGCGTAATGAAGAGTAATGTTTTGGCCCATTCAAAATGCCAACTGGATTGGATCATTACAGCATATTGATGAGTCAGAAAATGTAACCAGGGGTCTGGGACTGTGTGTGTGTGTGTGTTTTAAGACAACAGCTAATTCAGGTAATTTCACTGCATGGTTGGCTACAGGTGCCAGGCAACACTGGTCTTTGTATTTGGGTGTGTCACCCCACTTCTCAGGGACCTGCACTGGCTCCCCATGGCCGCTCGAATCCTCTTCAAGGCCCTCGACCTGGCATATCGTGCGGCGAAGGGAATGGCTCCCGCCTACCTCCGGTCAATGGTCTCTAACTACACACCCTCAAGACCCCTACGCTCTGCATCCTCTGGCCGCCTCAGACCCACTCCTATCCGAGCTCCGGGAGGGTCATCAAAGAGAAGTTGCCTATTCTCAGTCCTTGCCCCACAATGGTGGAACGAACTTCCCACCACAGTTAGGACAGCGGAAACCCGTCCAATCTTTCGCCGTCGACTAAAGACGCACTTCTTCAATCATTATCTGAAATAATAATAATACAAATAAAAATAAACTCTATAGCACTCAACACTTTGATGAACATTGTTACTCAGCTGATAGAGTTGTACCCTTCCTGCTGTCTTGTTGTACAAAACTTGTAAGTCGCTTTGGATAAAAGCGTCAGCTAAATGACTAAATGTAAATGTGTGTCGTGGAAATTACTCTAAGAGAAGAAACGATGAGCTGAGTAATTCTGATTGAGTTGAGTTGTAAAAAATGAACACAGATTTATTCATTGTGATCACAGTCAGTTACTAATCAGAGACCAAGTGTACACAAGCGTCTGACCAGAAAGTGACCAACAGGTCTGGTCAGACACAGATTAAATACATAATTGAAATGACGTACATTAGACATCCAGATATGACAAGAAGGGTAAACAAAATATGCCCCAGTTAGGGAATGAATAACAAGATTGGCTCAATAGCCCTTGTTATGTCTTAACTGGAGAGGGAAATATTATTGAACCTCTCCTATCTCCTCAAACCTTGGTTCGTTGTTAAAGAGACAGTCAGACTGTAGAAATTGTCTGCTGTAGTCAGACTAGTTTACTAGTTGGTCATATTAAACTAGTCAAGGCTATCAGAGATATAATATGTATTTCAACACAGATCTATAATGACATGATAATATTTCCCTCACAGGTGGCCAATACATACACACAGTCTGTGGTGAGGAGAGCAAGAGATGGCAATTCACACAAGGATGTTCAGACAGTTCCCACACTATCCATCGGACCGGCAATATGTAATCCGCACTTAATTCTGATCGCCACACCTCTTTTTGGGGGAAAACAACTCAAGGGATTAGATAGGGGTTGTTCATAAACAACTTTAGGACAAACACAGGGATATAAATTACTCCTAAGACTATCAAGGCCCAGAAATAGTCATTACATCTTAGTTTTTGATCACTTGGAGATTCATACGCGTTATATTTAATGTCGAGGTAGGGAAATTAGTTAATATCCTTCAGCAGAATGGGGAAATACCATAGAGAAGACTGAAGGAGCCTGAAAACAGATAAAACCTAACTTTTCACAATGGTGTGAACGCTCAATGACAGCCAGTGTTGGAAAGCAACTGCTTGACTTAACACGATGCACTAACAAAACAAGCTTGTCAAACAATGTAAGCGTTCTGCCGACAGTTTCTATACAGGTCAAATACAATGGCGGTCAATAGGAACAGTGTCTGTGTTTTCCCCAAAAGTAGGCCCGTATTTGGCGGTCTGATGTTTACAAGTATTGTGTGATATCACTGGCAATCACAAATCACCATCAGTTAGACTGTTTTGAGTTGTATATCATGAAGTGATTCTCCAGTAAGCACGTAGGGAAGACCGGGGCTGCTGTAGTTGTCACACTTTTTACTCACAAGTGTATTTCTCATCTGTTTTGACTAACTAATGACTGGTTTGATACACCTTGACAACTTGTGACAGCTTGCCCCATAGTGAAGCATGTTACACAGTACTGAATTATATTCAGTCACAATGTCACAATACTATACCTTATAGAAATAAAACGAATAATCATTACTGTACCATTTTTAAGCATCTCATATGTAAAGCAAACCTATAGGCCTACAAGGCTATTCATACACCATGACGCTGTGCCCCATTAAAGGCACATGCCAACCAACATTATGGAGAACACACTTCTCCAGAGTCAGACAAGAAGATCTATACCAATTTCCTTTCTGTGCATTCAGTAGAAAGCTATCTGGCTGCAAGCTAGCCTAGCTTAGCACAAATGAATGGAAGCGGATACAGACCAGCTAGCCTAGCTTAACATTTCGAGAGAGGTGTTGGTGCTGTGGTCCACAGCTAGGCTAGTGGGCCGTATCTGCTACCATTCATTTGTGCTAAGCTAGGCTAGTTTGCAGTCGAATAGCTTTCTACTGAACGCACAGAGAGGAAATTGGTATCTATCTTCTTGTCTGACTCTGGAGAAGATGGTAAGTGCATTTCCCATAATGTTGACGTGTTCCTTTAACAGTGTCACAACTTCCCCCTACTAGGCTCTCTCTGGGAACATGTCTATGCTGTGGTGGATGTTATGCAACATTTGGATTGCTTATGTCATATTGGTTGAATTCATGTGGTGGTAAACAAATCATATTTAATATTTATGTGTGCGTTTGTACATATCAGTGGTTAGTGTTTTGGTTGACTAACCTTTTTAGTCAGTTTATCATTTCCTGTGATATAATTTGTCCATGTTGAATGAAAAATAATAAGCACATCTCCACACCATGGCATCGCAATAACATCTGCCAAATCTGCTTTGGTCTTTAATAAACTCTACATGTAAAGACATCCTCCCGCACGATTGCATTGACGACAATTCGATTAGCCGAAAAAAAGAGACATGTAATTAGTGAACTAAGAATTTCTTTAGTCAAGGACATCTCTACTTTGTACAACTGCAGCCAGCTGCAATGTAAGGTAGGTGTAATTTGTGCAGTCTAGCTGTCCCTACACTAGAGGCATGAGCAGTGATTTAGTGGTAAAACAAAGGTGGGTGAACTATCAATAACCTTAATACTAAAAAAGTGATATTTTCACAAATAAATTGTGCTATTTATTTAATTGAAATACCCTATTTTCATGCAACGTGCATTGGTTTGGTATTACTTACTGTATAATGTAGGGCTGGACGGTATGGTCTAAAATGTATATCACGGTATAATTTGAAGCATAGACGGTAACGGTATATATCACGGTATATTCGTTTATCTTAAAATGCTTCTGAAGGGGTAAAACACTGGCAGCTATTACTGTACTCTTGTATTACTAGGACATATTTCACATAGTACAGAGGTATTTTAAGAACATTTATTAATGCAAAACCTTTTCTCAAGTTACTTCCATCTCTGAAAAACACTTTTTTCATGAAATACAATAAAATCAAGCGGCACAGAGTGAAAATAAAAACTACCGCAGGACAGGAGGTTTCTTTCCCTCAAACAACTCAAACACAATAAAACTCCAACATAACTTAACTCTAGTGTACATGTTTGACAACATAGAGAGAGAGCGAGAGAGCGTGATGTAATAGGTTTGAGTTTGAGCGTCCTAAGTTGCCGTAGTTGATGATGTCACACCAGGATGCCATTGTCAACACAGAGTTGGAAACGAGAGCAGCCCGATGGATAAAGCGATATAAAGAAATGAATAGCCAATAAATGTGAAGTTATCTTTGAACCTCTGTTGTCAAGCCTCGTCAATATACCCCCCCCCCCCCTTTCCTCACTAATGAAACTGGTGCTGAGGAGTCACGTTAGAACTAGGGGTGGGAATCACCAGTTTCATCACGATACGATACGATATCGATTCTTTGGACAACGATACGATATTTGCCGATATCACAAAGTCTCTCACGATACAATACGATACGATTAGATTCAGGTGCCTGCGATCGATATGAGATGATATCATATGCCCATTTAACACAATCAGTAACATTTAGATCAACAAAAAAAAGGTAATGAAAATATCATTTGACATTTGTATTTTTGAGCTCTTCCAGACATTTAAAGGAAAATCAATCTATTGTTTTTAATACAAATAGTCCTCCTGTTCACTGTAAAGTGCCACGTTTTTATATATTGAGCTTTAAACTTTAAGCTAAATTTTTTGGAACTCAAAACTCACAACCTCCCTCTCCCAAACCGTTCCTACAACAATTTGTTGATGTTGCATGATCATGTATAGGCCTACATTTATTATGTATTATATTGTTTATGTTTAAATAACATTTAAACATCAAACTCCTCTGACCTCATCTGGTCTTTCCAAAGACGCGCGCACACACACACACACACAGAAAGGGAGAATGCTATGCTGTAACATCTACACACACGGAGCTACTGCTGTTGTTCTTGGGCGGATATGAGACTCACCACAGGATTTTCAAAATAAGAGTATCGATATGAATCGATCTTATTACATCGCATCGATCCGATTCGATCATTGATAATTACATCGATGTATCGATCTGGATCGATGTATCGTCCCACCCCTAATTACTAGGACATATTTCACATAGTACAGAGGTATTTTAAGAACATTTATTAATGCAAAACCTTTTCTCAAGTTACTTCCATCTCTGAAAAACACTTTTTTCATGAAATACAATAAAATCAAGCGGCACAGAGTGAAAATAAAAACTACCGCAGGACAGGAGGTTTCTTTCCCTCAAACAACTCAAACACAATAAAACTCCAACATAACTTAACTTTAGTGTACATGTTTGACAACATAGAGAGAGAGCGAGAGAGCGTGATGTAATAGGTTTGAGTTTGAGCGTCCTAAGTTGCCGTAGTTGATTATGTCACACCAGGATGCCATTGTCAACACAGAGTTGGAAACGAGAGCAGCCCGATGGATAAAGCGATATAAAGAAATTAATAGCCAATAAATGTGAAGTTATCTTTGAACCTCTGTTGTCAAGCCTCGTCAATATACCCCCCCCCCCCCCCCTTTCCTCACTAATGAAACTGGTGCTGAGGAGTCACGTTAGAACGTTAGCCCGTTGCTGCGCTAAAGCAAGTCTACTCTCAGCCTCATTAGCCAAATTGAAATGCCCAAACTATATGGCAAGGTCCGTGAGCAAGTGGAGAAAAACTCAGTACAGTCTAGCTGTCCCTACACTAGAGACATGAGCAGTGATTTAGTGGTAAAACAAAGGTGGGTGAACTATCAATAACCTTAATATTATTATGTAAGGTAGGTGTAATTTGTGCAGTCTGCAAACGTCGAGTGAATTGTCAAGTAACGTTAACGTCATTGCTACTGCTGTGACTAGCTGCTCTAGTCCAGTGGTTCCCAAAGTCGGAGTCGCGACCCAAAGGTGGGCCGCGAGCAGCCACGGATGGGCCACGAGATGATTTAAAAATAAAATAAAAATAAAAATAAAAAACCCCTTTTTTTTTTTTTTTTTTTTTTTTGTCAGGCCACTGAACTTAGAAGCAGGCCAGGACAGTGTTTCTAGTTGTATTCTAAAATTCTATTCTATTGTATTCTAAAATGTGACTATATGGTTTTATATTAACTTAATAAATAAACAAAAACGAAAAATCTACTTATTTCAACGAACATTTCAAACTAAATAACAGATTATGCACATAAAACGCTGAAAACAACAAAAGCAACAATAGTATTTTAATGAGGCTATTATTATTATCATTATTATTTTGCAACAAGTTAGCCCTCTCATAAATAGCACATATAAATGAATAACTAACTTGAACTAACTTAATAGGATTGAAGTGATATTTGGCTAAAAAAATCGGTCGCCTGACAAAAAAAATTAATAAAAAAGCCAGACGATGTGCATTGGGCCGCGGCTCTCTGACGCCTTATTTTCTGGGCCCCGGCCTGAAAAGTTTGGGAACCCCTGCTCTAGTCTACCGGTCACAAGGTATGAAGGTATAGTCAAAATCCATATCGTAGCGCAAATTCATACCGTTTATACCGTATACCGTCCACCCCTATTATAATGTATACTTTGGATTTCAATCAAACATTTATGTCGACATTGCTCCATTGCAATGTGGGACTGTGATGTCATTTGAGACATGTGACTATGAATAAAGGCTATACAAATAAACGTAATAATAATAATAACTTTACTTGACCTGCTTTTTATCAGTTTAACCTCTAAAGCCCGGAGCCCTATTTTCTGAAAATCCACCTAAAATACATACCTAAGTAAATAGAATATTGCTCTACTTCTACAAGGTCTATTTGCATAATATTGGTATCTAGGAACATCTATGGACCTCAGTGAATGTATTCCCATTGTCCGAAATATTGTGTCTATTACTAGGCTTGCTTAAATTGTGATGAAACAAAGGTGAATATGAATTATGATTTTTCTTTGCATCTTTGACAGTGAATAACACCATGCTAATAATGACCAGACATGAAAAACTGCCACTGATCTCGTTCAGTACCTTCTTGAGATCATGTGTACAAAAAGTCTAAGGAAATGAATAAAGGGAAGATGATTAAACAGAAGGGTCTGTAGATACAGTACTGAATTCTCCCATCCGGACCAATGCAATTTGAAATATTATTATAGAATATAGAATAGCAGGCTTATAAATTACCTTATTATAGCCAATTCGCACATTTATATATATACATACAGGTATATTATCTTTCAAATGCCCATGTTCAATTTGGATTTAGTATCACCAGGCGTGCATAAGAACAGATAATGAAATCTACTGTAATGTACAGTAGATTTTTTATTTTTATCAGGGTGGCACCATTTTGAAACTATTTTCAAACCTAATTGTTGCTACATGCTAAAAATAGGGAAGATAAACTAACTGTGCTTCAATATATGTCAATAACGTTACGTTTTGTGGTTTATTATCCCGAATAATAAGAGTTATAAAAGAAAATTCATACAGAAGTATGAAGCTTGAAGTGTTGTTCTGAAAAATTCCAACGCAGATCTAAAGTGGTCGGTGTCCTCTACAAAATGGCAGCAAAAAAACTACAATTCCAGACATTCAAATAAAAATAAAATGGCGACTTTCGCGAACTAAACAAGACCAAATCGAGAATGAAAATCTATCTAATAACACTTTAACCTATTGGTAAACTAACGTATTGATGATAATATACATTATAAATGCTGTTTTGACATGGTTATGATGTTTATACTTGAATACGTTTGACACAATACGATACTTTTGTCAAACCGTTTTCTTTTAAAATTTATGACATGATGTCATTTGCGGTCCGACGATGGAACGCACGGGTGGAAGAGGTTAAGAAGGTGGGTAAACTGTACTTCACAATAAAGGGAAAAAGCGGAATTGCATTCGGTATCACCAGGCATGATGCATCAATCAATAAACCAATCAATCAAGTCAGTGAGTCAGTCAGTCAGTCAGTCAGTCAGTGAGTCAGTGAGTCAGTCAGTCAGTCAGTCAGTCAGTCAGTCAGTCAGTCAGTCAGTCAGTGAGTCAGTCAGTCAGTCAGTCAGTCAGTCAGTGAGTCAGTGAGTCAGTCAGTCAGTCAGTCAGTCAGTCAGTGAGTCAGTGAGTCAGTCAGTCAGTCAGTCAGTCAGTCAATAATCATATGCTTGGAAAATCAAAAGACTGAGGCCCACCTCCAGAGAAGTGACTCCACCCTATTGATGATGTCAGCCAGGTCAAAGGGCAGCGGCATGGCGGTGTCGTCCACGCCCCAGAAGGGACGGTCAACTGGGGACTCCTCGGGGGGCAGCGTCTGGGCCAGGTTGGAGTAGCACCTGGGGAAACAGGACACAGGAAACAAACGCACCCCGTCAACTCCTCCTGCCCCTCCTCCTCACTGACATAAAACAGCTATACACTCGTCAGTATTAGGAACAGTTGTTAAAAAGATCTACACATGACCCTAGAAGAGAGAGAGAGAGAGAGATCTGTATTGGTATATCAGATCTCTATCTATCTATCTATCTATCTATCTATCTATCTATCTATCTATCTATCTATCTATCTATCTATCTATCTATTATGTTAAGTTAAATTAAGTGTGTGTGTGTGTGTGTGTGTGTGTGTGTGTGTGTGTGTGTGTGTGTGTGTGTGTGTGTGTGCGTGCGTGCGTGCGTGCGTGTGTGAGTGCGTGCGTGCGTGCGTGTGTGTGTGTGTTTGACCAGGGGGCGGTTGGCTTGTTTGTTTCCTCTTCTCTTTATGATTCCTAAAAAGAGTGGACCCAATTATACCCTGCAGGGTGGAAGTGTGTGACTGTGTGTTTTAATGGTGAGTCAGGAATGTGTTTTGTGAAGCCTTAAACAGGCAGGACGGTATTGGACTGATGACAAAGCAGCATATTATGTACGATAATTAAAGGTTCTAAATTATTCTGTTTTACATAATTCTATGGAACACACCTGTACGTATTTATCTTTTTCTTCCAATAAAAGTATTTGTTTGGTATTATTAATCAAGTACTAGAGTGCATCTCTCTCTATCTGTCCAACATACAAGCTGTTCTGGGGTGAGCGGCGGACCTGGATACATACCAGTGTATCGTTAATGTTAACG